>NC_086338.1:51374966-51674966 GCF_032445375.1 Bacillus rossius redtenbacheri | reverse complement strand
CATTGATTTATACTGGAACTTACATTACTATTTATAAAGAAACACATTCAGCATGTTGGTTCATAGTCGTGAATTGTGGTGCGTATTTTGATAGTTCGTGGAGAATACTGCATATCTCTTCAGTGTGTTCATAATCAGCCTGCAGGCATTGTAAAGGCTCTTGAGAGAGAACAAGTTACTGCTTCTTTTGAGAGAGAACAAGTTACTGCTTCTTTTGAGAGAGAACAAGTTACTGCTTCTTTTATAATAGAATAACCTTGTATAATTCATACTGGCATTTCTTTAAGCCTATTGGCCAAGAATGTAAATCTCCATTATTTGAGTGACTGTCTAGACACTAATTAAAGGAGTGCTTATTTTGAGTAACATAACCATAATGTAACCATGTTCATTTATCTGAATGCTGAGAAGAAAAAAACAGAATCCTGTAGAGTAAGATGTTTTACAAAATAAAAATTTATGCTTAAATTATTATACAGAAGAAGTTAAAGTTAGCACCAAGACCATGCTGTACATTTTTTGTTTTATGTATTAATATAGAGCACTCATACCATTGTGTTCAAAGTTCAGTTTTAATATGCCTGCAACACCATTTACCAAAAAAAAAATTTTTTTTTTTTTTTTTTTTTTTTTATTAAAAAGATGTCCAAGATTAATGTGTTGAAGTATCATCTTTGAATATATATCGTCTGTCATTTGTAAGAAGGGGCTAACCTACAAAACATAAACTTTTCAGGAGAGCAGAAAAACAAAATGAGCACACTGTAATGCATCACTGTATTTTAATTATTTATGGTTAGCCCCTGTCATATCTTAAAAACTATTAGAAATACAGTTATCCCCTTCTTACAGACCATGAAGGATGAAAGAAAACATGTATTTCTGCAGTTAACTCATTTTCAACAAAAATGTAAGATGGCCCCTTCTTACAAATGACAGACGATATACTGTATAGAAGTCGCCAGCCCAGGTTAAAATTTCTAATACGGTTTTGAGGTAGTTGGTTAATTCACCGCCGCCAATCGCCACCATCTCTAGGGCATCGACTTGTGGTGGTCCCTAGCGGACAAGTGTCCAACTCTTCAAACACCCCTTCCCCCTCCCGTTGAACGACCTTGAGCTGCAGTGAATGAGGGTGGGGGGTGCGGGGAATGACAGCGGGCGACAGTGTTGCGCTCTAACGTGTAAATAACAACTAAGACGATACAGGGCGTTACGGCAGCGCACTGCAGCGGTAAAGTTCCCAAGCTGCTCATCACACGCTCCTGAGAAACGTAGAATAAATCCTATCCACTCGCGACTTCTATATAGTATATATATTCAAAGGTATCATAGGGCATTCCCTATTACTAGCGAAGAAACCTGAAAATAAATAAAAGTTTTAAAATATCAAAAACTTTCTCTCCTGAAAAGTTTTAATTTTGTGACATGGTAGGCCTACTCCTTTTAAGTACTAAATTGTAAGTTTTATTTCAGTTAATTCCTGTAGTTAGTATGTAATTTATAATGGTCTGAAGGTAAGTCAAAGGAACTAGGATGTTCGATTAAATTTTAAACTATAGGGTTCAGGGTATCAATTTTGATATCTTTGTGTTTGTTTTTGCAGTGTTAGTATGTACTGCATGTTGTCTGGCATGGAAGAAAAGATAAATCGCATGTGTATGAAGTTAGTATACAAAATAAAAATTGTATATTTTTCATACTTTTAATAGCTCTCAAAAAAAAATTATCTGTAGGCATTATTTACAACTATCAGCACCTCATGCATTAAATTGGTGAAGCATTTTTTTTTTCTTGCTCAGTATTTGCTCTCTAGAATTTTTTCCAATTTGTAAAATTTAAACTTGGTAGCTTATTTAAGGTAAAATCAAAATTTTTTTGGTTAAAAAAAAAGTTCTGTTTATCACAGACATTTAACTTATGAAATTTCTCACTAATTGCCTTATTCAGTCATTTCTTTAATTTTGCAGAAACATTACATTACAATGTTTGGTAAGGTAACACAGTTTATGCAAGGAGCAAGTGACTCCATGAGACGCGGCGGTGTGCCCCGGGTGACTGCTATAGTCGGTTTTTTTTTTTGGGGGGGTGGGGGGGGCGCCGTGTCTTCAGCACGAAGCCCACGGCGATAGGGTCATTATTCTCAAATTAATTCTTAAGATCATTTAATGTAAAACAAATATCTGCATTTCAATGTCACGTCGATGCCTTAGCGTGAAGCCCACAGCAATAAGGGTCATTATTCTCAAATTAATTCTTAAGATCATTTAATGTGAAACAAATATCTGCATTTCAATGTCACGTCGATGCCTTAGCGTGAAGCCCACAGCAATAAGGGTCATTATTCTCAAATTAATTCTTAAGATCATTTAATGTAAAACAAATATCTGCATTTCAATGTCACGTCGATGCCTTAGCGTGAAGCCCACAGCAATAAGGGTCATTATTCTCAAATTAATTCTTAAGATCATTTAATGTGAAACAAATATCTGCAATTCAATGTCGCGCCCATGCCTTACTCGGGACTCGAACCCGTAAGCCGGCCACGCTACGGAGGTCGGCTGGGCCGACTGAGCCGGCGGGGTCAGTGGTCCGCCACTTGGCGGTTGCGCATGCGGGCGACAGATGGCTCTGCGGTGCCGTGCGGGCGACAGGTGGTCCGTGCGAGGCGCCGGCAGATGTCCCTCCGCAGTGGCGGGCCACAGCGGTTACCTCTTTTACTGCTGCCGTGTCTCGAGCAAGGCTCCCACAAGGTCCAGCCCCGTTTATTGAAGTTATACTTCTAATGCTACTTCCAACAAGGTTGCGGCGTTAAACGTTTAACGCTACCATGGAGAATTATTTGCATGCAATTAAAAACTATTTTTAATGATGCCAAAGAAGTCTAACTTCTCACGTGCGTACCTAAGTACACGCACCCATTTTTTTTTAATCTAATATACATACTCGCTGTGGTTATTTTAAAGTAAATTAATTTTATAAATAAAGCTTAGTTTGGACTTATAAAATAGTAACCATAATTTTACCCTGTATTTTCAGGTTAAATAACATTCTAAAAAGACTGTAGGTAATAAATATAACCATGCAATTATAATGTAGCACGTGACTATAATTTTTTTTTTTTGGGGGGGGGGGGGGAAGTCTCCGATTCTGGGTCCAGCGCCCGTAATCGAATGTGGAGGCCATGATCTCGCATGCTATATTATTTATATCACTAGTAGCCTTGAAGTTGAATCCATAACATTAAAAAAAAAATGTTTCGCTTTCCGTAAGTGCTGCTCAGAAGATAACACTTACAGATTTTCTAAAATGCCAACGTTTTCCTTATCTCCGCACAGAACTAGATGCTGACGCGCCGAGTGTATGTTCACGAAGTTGTGGCAGCTGCCATCTACTTGTAGTGTTTATCTCTCTTGATTCTGCGCTGCGTGCGGTTTTTTTTTTTTGACGTGACAACGTCTAATAAATCGATGAACGCCGGCTGCACGCACGAAAAAGTGTCCCGTAACGCACATTGTCCCGTTGCGCTCATTGTACGCTTGCGCCGCATCTATCTCTCTTCCAATCGATTGTAACAACCATCGATTTGACTTTTTCGAGACACATTAAACTTGAAACACTCCCATTAGTTTCCTACTTTTCCTATCATCGTCCTATCCTTAACAGAATAACACAGATTGGAAGAAGTTAAATAGCAAACATGTATAAAAGTTATAGTTAAAATAATCTCTTCGTTAAAGTAATAAACATATTTGAATTAATGAGTGCAAATAAAAGTAAATTTATCAATTAAATTGTAGATTTCATTTCACCTCCTCTTTGTATCTATACAAAATAGTGATAATTCAATTTAAATGATTCAATTTTATTCATAAAACTATGCAATCATTTCATCAATGTTATGACGTTGTCACGTTAAACTATCGTCCGTAAACCGACTTTACAGACAACCAATTTTTTATTTTATTTTTGCAAACGATCACATGCTCGTTCCTGGAAGATTTTTCTGACTTGAATGCACTGTAAATTGAAATGGCGGGAGTCCGTTAAATGTAACACTTTCATTTCACGATCCGAACTTCTTTTGAACTTTCTTAAGGTGGCCCGCCTGGCTGGTTACGAGCTCTAGATGCGTGGGGTTCGGTAATAGAATGTTGGCTGTTTGTAAACGGCGCGTTAACACCTGGCGGCCCCTCCAAGCGAGGCAACCTCAACATAATTGGCCGAAGTTTATGTTTTTTTTTTCCGTATCTTTAATGTAGCTATCCTAACCAAATCAACCGTCCACAATGTTTTAAAGTATTTATAATGTAGCTAACATAACCTAATTGACCACTAGTATCCCTTTTATCAACACCGCCATATTTATTTACAATGAACCAAAAAAAACGAAGATGCACGATCGGGAGTTTGGCTCTCTCGTCTGTGAAAAGAAGGATTCCCACATTCCATTAGGCGGCGTAAAACGTTGATAGTAAGAAAAAAACACGTGTTTTTTTTATTTCTTCGCAAGAAAAAGTCCTGGGTTTGGGACCGTATGAGATATCAAACAAAAAAAAAACATAAACATAACGTACAAAAAATCGGTTATTCGTCTGAAAGGAAATCTTAAGTGACTCTCCGAAATAAGGCTCTTCAGAACATGCTGGAAGACCGCGTTTCCAGAACAATCAGTCGCACCGGCGCCGTCCTGCGGAGTGGCTCAGCAGATAAATCAAGTGGTTTTCGAAAGTTGGCCGTTCCAGGAGTGAGTGGTCTGGGGCCCCGTGCCATTATGACGCGGTGTTGGCTGTTGTCACGCGCAAAGGGGGCTCGTGCTCGGGTGAAGACCTGGGGGGGGGGGGGGGGCAACGTGGACAAACTCCCCCTCCCCCCTGCGACCTCCCGGGGTCAACCCCAAGGCTGACCTGCCCCTGAGCACGTCTCAGCGTGCAGGGGGGGACACAGGGGAGACAATGATGTATCGCTAACAAGTGTCCGCTTTCAAATATACCTACTGTGCCTTTAGGCCAGGAACGAAAC
Organism: Bacillus rossius redtenbacheri; assembly: GCF_032445375.1. Taxonomy (NCBI): domain Eukaryota; kingdom Metazoa; phylum Arthropoda; class Insecta; order Phasmatodea; family Bacillidae; genus Bacillus; species Bacillus rossius. The sequence goes on along the minus strand of NC_086338.1, from coordinate 51,669,944 downwards.
GACGCAAACCACGCCACCGACGAGAGAAAATCATGGGTCGTTTAAAAAAAAAATAACGAAAGTCGCAAGATTTCACCAACCCTGCGACTTTGAAATTTTTGAAACAGAAGAAAAATAAATAAAGTTCTTCCCCGGGCTTCGTTTTATGATCAATGTTTAACTTTTTAAACATTAGAAATTTTTCTTTGATTTTGTTTTAAGGAGTGGTATTTTCTTTTACTGTGCCTTATCGGTCGGAAATGGTTTGAATTTCTTTCAGAAAATATTAATTAATTTTACCTGGCATTTAAAAATTCTTAAATTTATTACGATTTCGACAGCCAAGAAACATGAAATGAGTTTTTGTGATAGAAATGCAAACAATATCATGAAGTAGCCAGTGGCATTGCAGTTAAACCTAAAAAGTTTCAGTTCAGCAATAAACCAAATTCTCCTTATTTGTACAACCCAAAAACGTTAAAAATGTAACTTCGGCAGCTAATTACGCAAAAAGTATGCGCTATGTATATTTTTTTATTTCGTGAAAGTTACACAATTGAAAAAGTCTAAAAGTTTATCAGTGATTAATATAAATATAAAATCATGACCTGAAATGGGAGGCACCCCCTTAACGAGTCATGTCATTTTAATCAAGGTTACTTTTAATTGGTGCGTATTGTGATGTATCTGTTAGGTTGCCAGATAGACGTTAGACGTGACGGGGAAGACAGGGGAACAGGCAGGCAGAAGGACGAGCCAAGGCATGCGAACCCGGGTGTGACACCGGAGTAAGAAGGCCCGGAGGCTGCGCCGCGCATCTCCGAGGAGGTTTAAGAGCCCCGGCCACTGCCCTAGCAGCAGGGCCGGATTTAGGGGAGGGCAACCGGGGCGAAAGCCCCGGGGCCTCCACAAACGGAGGGCCCCCACAAATCCTTTGATATTATTTTTTCGCTGTTTTACCTTTACCTACAGTACTCTGTACATACATGATTATATTATTGTTAAATATTAACAGAGATATTCATTAACACTAAAATTTTATTTCATATAATTCTTGTCTCTGATTATATTTATGTATGTTTTTTTAAATACTAAGAGAATCTACTTGATTTCAAAATAAATTATTTATTGGAAAACTCGACTGAAAAAAAAATTGTTCATTTTATTTGTAAAATAATTTGGGTCCAGGGGGCCTTCCGCTCCTCTGTTGCCCCGAGGCCTCCAGACCTCTGAATCCGGCCCTGCCACGCATCTCCGAGGAGGTTAAGAGCCCCCGGGCCACTGCCCCAGCACCGCCCTTCCCCCCGCCGTGTCGGCGAACCCGCGCCTGCGCAGGGCCGCCGTTCATTCCGTATTCGCGGCGGCGGGCGGGGCGTCCCGTTAGCGGCATTGTGCGCGCCGGCAGATTCCTCCGCATCCCCGCCTGGACCAGCCATTGTCCGGCGTCCACTACCCCTCCCTCTCCCTTCCCCCATCTCCCTCCACCATCGTCCGTCGCTATACACGAAAACCATTACTTGCACATACTTCTTTCTAAATCACTTTTTTATTTTTTTATTTTTATTTTTTAAAAGCAATCTTCGGGACTTGGCGTCCCCGCGGACGGCAACAGAACAGAAATTCAGATCTGTTGTTGTTGGAGAAGCCGTCGCAGCATTAGTAGACCGGGATGATTTTTCCTGGAAAGCAGAATCCCAGGGTGGATACGCCAGGGTTCGAACCTGCGGGCCCTCTGGGATGCGAGTATAGAGCCATGCCACAGCGCCACCCTCGTTCCGTGGGGGGGGGGGGGGGGGGCAAATCCACGGGGCCCGAGCACCAGATGCCCTTTTAAGACGTAAATGTCAAGTCTCGTTGTCAACATTACAAGTAATGCGACATGCACAGATGACGTTTACGGTTATGGTCACATACTGTGAGGTTTGAAAACTTTTACGATAAACAATAGGGAGGGAGCCTGACATCAATTTTTTTTTTTTTTGCCTCCGTGCTTTTGGTTTCTGTGAACGGTCGTTGTTGGTAAGAAACCAGTGCAGTTCGACGCGATCCTCCGTTCTGCATCGTCGCGCACTGGTCTCTCGGTCTCTCCCCTCGCCGTTGCATCGTCCACATCGACTGAAGGCTCGTCGGATGGGCGAAGACTGTCACTTTACTGTGACTGTGCCAGACTGTTGGGCGCCAGTCAACATATCGTCGTCGGGGAATGAGGACGCCTAACGCCAGCCTCAGAAGGTTGCGTGTGCCTCAGTGGTGTGCGGGGCGGGTTGGTTCTAGGTATGGGGTGTCACAGCCCCGTCCTTTTGTCTGATAAATTATCCTTCATAACATGATAGTCTATGCCATGTAACTTCACCAAATAAATACACAATTTGCTTTGAATTAACACAGGGAACGCTATGAAACTTTCTTGGAAAAAAAAATCAATGTATTCTCGGCAAACTAGCAGCAAATTTCGCGATACGTAGGTCGTCTAAATGGACATTATCACCACGAGAGTGGAGTAGCAACATTTTTTTTTTAATTGCTTTGTACAGTCCACATAGACTATGTCACTTGGAGGTGGTTGTGCATTAGCCCTGTGTGTTTTATAAAATCTACAAATATTCTACACTCGAACCCAGCCATGCCTTGTGCTAGGTATTACCATTTTCCCCGGTGATAAATATAATTGGTTAAATTATACATTAAATAGAAAGTATTAATAAACCTGTAAAAGATTACAAAAAATAATTCAGATTTGGGCCTTCTTCTTTTGTACAGACCAACAACTTAGCAACATACTACAAGCAATAATTGCAGGATTGAATGTTGGTTGGGATCGTTGGTCACATTTACAAAACGTAGTTAATGTGATTATATCATTATATGGATGATACATATGTGTTATGTATTGTAGCATTATTAAATTAATGTTTTATAGTTAATTTTGAACGTTTGAAAACTAAGCAGGCTGTTAAGAATATGATGCACCCTCTCCTGTTGGCTCGGTGCCTTGTGTCCATTGTTGCTGCCGACGCCCGGACAGCGACGGTGATGTGGGCAGCATCCGGCCGCGGGCAGTTGCGAGCCCGCTCACGCCTTGCGCCGCCGGGAGACTTCGACGCACGACTGCGAATGCAAACTGCCGCGCGCCGAGCGGACGCCGACTTGAACTGGCACCAGGGGAGGCGTAGGCCGGGTTCATTAACTGCGCAAGGAACGCAACGACGCAAAAAACGCAAGAGAGGAAAAAAAATTGCCGTTCGTAAGGGCGCCACCAACCCTACAACTTGAAATTGCAAAAACACTAGAAAACAAATTTCTTCCCGGGAGCTTCTTTTGTTAGTTCGTGTTTATCATGACAACATGTAGCTACAATTGGCAATCGTTTGCATACAGTTCGCATACATATAAAGAACCTCTGACAATACAATATTTTTATGATGTCATTACGAAAATGAAAGTATGAAATTAATAACAATATGAACTTCAAAAATAGTAATGGGGTGCTTGATATAATTTGTCTTAAATTTTTTTTGTCAGTAATAACAAAATGATTTGTAACAGCTTTTGTCACAAATTTTAGAATAAGGTCATTACGAAAATTGCTATCTAAACTTAATAACAGTAATGAACTTAAAATTAGTAATGAGGTGCTGGATGTCATTTGTCTTAAATTTGATATTATTAATTTTAGGATATAGTCATTACGGAATTTCTTTTAGTTATATTGAGTTGTGATGCATTATTCGACTGTTGGACTTAAAAAAAAAACTTAATTTTAAATTTTTAGTTCATTTAACGATAAAATATGTTTTTTTTTTAAACTATACGTTTATTATTATTTCGTTTTGGAGTCTGGCAACAAAGCAGTGTTTCACACATTTGCTTTGTGAGTGTTTTAACGATGGTGCTCTTTGTATCTGCGTTTCTTTTGTCACTGGTGAAACAGCGCTATTTGATATTGGCGTGTATCAAAAGACATTTGAATTCCTAAATGGGTCCTTATAATCTCAAGTGGTTTTTGCCCATGTCAAAGTGTGCGATCATTGAGTAACGCCGTCGTCCGCACGCATCGGCGAGGTGCGTGCCTCGACAGTTGTGATCGCGGGGGCCGGGGAAATGAGAGCTGAATAAAGCTGACTCTGGCATCTGTTCCCCTCTAGGTGTGGGTGGAGGGGTGTGGGGGAGGGGTCCTTGACTGGAGTTCGTCACGGCGCGCGAAGGGCCGCGAGGTCGCCATAAATCAGGGGGGGATGGGGGGGTCGTCTTTGTGGCGCATCTGGGGGCGCACAATGACCGGGCCCCTAGCCCGTCAACAGCCCCCGCTGAGAACACGGCTTTCCCGGCCGAGGGTAGCGCCCCCTAGGACTACCATCCTCCCCTAGGGTCAGAGACGGATCTAGGCTGGAATTGAGATTAGCGTCCTTCTCTTTATTCTCTCTCTCTCTCTCTCTCTCTCTCTCTCTCTCCCTCCCTCCCTCCCTCTCCCTCTTACCGTCCTCTTCCTCACCTATAAACGTATAAGTAGAGCCCGGAAAAATTCGCGAATTCATCTCGCGATAGGCTAAAATACAAATAGTTATACCTCAGTGCTGCCTCTGCTGTTGGCTCGCAACTCACCTGGATGTCTCTGGGCCAATGAGAAAAACACCCCGACCAAAGCTTCATCGAATCACAGGCTACTACGCTGGGACGTCTCCACAAGACAGCAGCCAAATGAGTGGGTGACATTTTAGCGGGTGTACGTAGAACTATGGAGTTCATCCTACAGGTCATTGAACCCGCGAATTTTTCCGGTCCCTGCGTATAAGGCAAAGTTTTGCATCTGTAACATTTCAAGTTACCAACTCGTTAACTAATAATTGTAGAAGTGTTGTGTTGTGCCTGCATGCTTGTGGTGCCCGCCTGTATGTTCTGCTGCCCATCTGCGGGTGGTGCCTACCTGCGGGTGGTGCTTCCCTGCTTGTGGTGCCCACCTGCTTTCGGCGACTGCCTATACAGGCGGAACTTACGCCTGCCTTATTTGTTTCTGTGTATTTCTATCTATGTACGTGCGTGTTTGTGGTGTTTGTAAGTGTGCACACCCGTAAAGTCTTACGACTTTAAGTGTACGTGTAAAAAAAAAAATTTTAAAAATTCACTAGAAAGTTGAGTAATAAATATCTCCATGAAAAAAAAAACATGATTATTTATTATGGGTAAAATAAAAATATATAATAGATAATGTATAATTATTTTCAATATCCGTCTTTTATTTTGCACTTTATTCAGTCAACAAAAAATTTGTTGACCCATCTTGCGCTGCCTCTAACCCGGAGCTTTCTCTCTCTCTCTCTCTCTCTCTCTCTCTCTCTCTCTCTCTCTCTCCCTCCCCCTCTCTCTCCCCCCCCCTCCCTCCCGAGAGTAAAGGCCCTGATCGGTTGGGCCTGATGTCAGGCCGTGCTGCCCGATTAGTTTTCTGTAGCAGCTTGCCTTATCTTAAACTTAACCACGTTCAGTTAGTAAGTACAGACGCATAAAACATTTAGGTTTAAAATAGTAAAACGTTTTAAATATAGGTTTGTACGCGAAAACGTAGGCTATAATAGATGGCGAACAGAATCTAATTTAGGAACTAAGCCTTATTTCAACATACATCCTATTGTTGTCCCGGTAGCAAGTCTTGGAGGAATGTGGTACAGAACTTCGATTCAGTAAACCATATTGTTTCCCAGGGAATATTTCTTTGTGTTAAATGAAATCAGTGTCTACTTGAACAGACGTTCGTGGCGTATCTGAGGTGATTCTCCCCGAGCACAGGTGTATTCGCTGGAGTGCGTGAGAGGGAGCGAGGGGTCTCTGCGCGCCCACAGAACAAGGAGGGAAATAAAGGAGTGCGACTCTTACAGTGGAAACTGAAACCACGTGTCGCTATCTGTTGGGCGGGCCCATAACTACCAGCAAATCGTAATAAAATCGGAATAGAGGTTCTCATACAAAGTTTTATTAGTTAATATGGTTTTTTTGGTTATATTATTAATCGATGCGAAAATACTTAATGCTGTTTTGTAACAAACCGTCATGTAATAAATAAAGGAGTAGGAGGTGCAAAAACTCATTGTATTACACACCACAAAATTAGTGGCTACCGAAATAGAGTGATAATAGCTCATACATTACTTCTCCTAATAAATTAATGTAGTTACGTGAGCAATATATTATGAAAACTACTAATGTAGTTATGTCAGCAATATATTATGGAAACTACTATCTAGCGGACGGGCCCACAACTACTTCAAAAAACTTGGTCTCAGTCTCGGTAATTAACTGGCAGGGCATGCGTGTCGAGGCACGACGTCCGTGGTCAGAGGCCGAGGGCCTTCGCACGACGCCGACGGCGGCGGGAGAACAGGCTAATCGCCCCGGCTTCCGCTCCGTCGCGCCAGCCGTGACATTTTGTGCCGACCGGCCAGTTGGTTCATTTGGCAGCGTCTCTGTGGCGAAGCTTTTATTTGAATATTCTCTCAAGGGCCCCCCCGCCTCGTCAGGTAGTGTATCTGTGTCGGTGAGGCGGGATGATAAGCGCGACGCTCGCTGGTGCTTCTAGCGCAGTGTCTCCTCTGGACTGGCGCGCAGTCTTCTCGTTAGCCGTTGACATTTTTGAGGGCTAAAACGGGAAATATTTCCCACAAAATGGGAATTTTCCCTCGAATTAGAGAATTTTTTTTTTTAAAATTTTTGGTGGATTTTTCCCCCCCGCATAACTGGCAATTTTTGGCAATTTATGTAGGTCAAACTTCTAGGTCAAGGTCATCAAGATGGCCGCCGTGACGTCGGAATCCAAGATGGCGGTCGGCACCACTGTCACCACAGGAGATCAGAGCGGTGACCTTAACATTCATTATATTGCGGAGAAATGAAGACAGGGATAATGCAAGTCCCTTAAAGTGCTTTCAAGAATCTGTACCGGTTGTTCCACGCCTAAAAATTACTCTGAAAACATGCGTTTTAGCCATTTTAACTCTTCTAAAAATACAGTTTAAAAACTTAATACGGAATCAAAAGTACTTTTCGGCCCTCAGCGAACTCTTAAATCTGCGGGTCCCGCAGAAATTTACGGGGGGAGGGGGGGGGGAGAGGCCTTAATTGATATTATTTCTGTGGATTCGTGCTCATTGTAAGCGAAATCATTACCTGTTAATTTACGAAGATGAACGTAAATCAACGAAGATCCCTGGATAATTTGTAACCAGCTTTCCTTCGTAAAATTAAGTTGAAAAAAAATTGTTCACAGTCCAGAAACGCATAGCGTGGCACCGGGCCAAGCCCTCTCTGCCTGCTGTGCTTTCGAACACGAAGTCGAAATTTCTAAAAGTAAATATTTTGTTTTCTTTTGTCCAAGCCAGTGAAATCGTGTTAGTTCCCCCCCTTCCCCCCTTTTGCCCCGCGGATGTGTCGGCCCTTTGCTGGAGCAGGTACGAGCGGCCTGTATGTACCTGATCCAGCCCCGTCTCCCGACGGCTAGCCACACAGATACAGGGAGAACCTGGAAAAAGTCAGGGAATTTTTTTTTTTTTTAAGAAAAGAGAATTATATTGATTTGTTCCACGTGCCCATCCATTCATACCCCTTTCCAATGCCAAGACACAAAAATAAGGTTTAGGTGTCGAATATGCTACACGTGAACCCTAATCGCATTCGTTTTGCACGATAGGACACGGCCAGCCCCTTGTTTCTAGGGAACGGATTTTGGTGGCCTATTCGGGAAGCCTACAACTCACGTAGTTTCAGTTCCCTGCAAGAATTTCCGAAGATTTCCGAAGTTTTGCGTTTTGGTATTAACGCCACTTAGCCGCTAAATCAGAAGTTTCCAATGAAAACAAGCATGTTGTGACTGACCTAACCTAACCTAACCTAACCCTTCGATTTTTTTAATTTCAATTTTTGAGAGAAATCCGAAGTTACACGAACGTGGTAGGGAACCGAAACTACGTGAGTTGTAGGCTTCCCGGCCTATCCTTTGCCGACCTGCTGTCCAAATTCCGCGCATGCGCAGAGCTCACTTTTTCGTTGAGTTCGTCCAGACGCCATTAACTCGTATATAGTCGCTTTTGTGATCATCGGGAGACGTACCAGGCGCGTTGGGAGTGCCGAATGAAACTATATGATAGCGGAACTATCCTGAATTACATTCTGTACACATTAATGGTCATAACGAGAAATAATCGAAACTTAAAAAAAAGTACTTGAGAATGTTCGGAAAGCTGTTCCATTTCTGTGCGATGTTACTGCTGGCTATAGTGTTTTTTGCCGTAGAAATTGCATCGGTGGTTGCGAAACGTCCGCTGGAATGCGTTGTAACCAGCAGTTCCTAGCCTCGCGCAGGGCACCTCTTATTAAGACGGTTTTTTCCGATTTGTTTCCTTAACTGGGATTCTGTTTGGACACGTCCTGGAATATCGGCCTGCGAGTTGGGTCACGGCTGTATCCCAGCAAGGCAGTGCTCATTCGCTACCTTACCCGAACCTCTTGGAAGTACCGCCCTAAGCCTTTTAGCGCGAGGCTGTCACCTTGTCTTCCATCTCTGAAAACGTGCTAATTATTTGCAATAAGTGGTTAAATTCTTTGTCCGCCCCCTTCCTCTTCCTTGCGATAATCTTGTCCCCCCCCCCCCCCCCGACCGCGCGCCGGATGTCTGGGGGCAGAGGAAGTGGGTGGCGGTGTAACTAGTGAAAGTGCACACGCACCTGCGACCTTGAGTACTTCCCGCAGTGCGCCACACTCGACTGCACCGCACCTCTGACCTCGTGCGAGTGTACACTCCAGTTGTACACTCGGAGGAAGCGTGGTCGTAGGGACAGTTATCTCATGATTGGGCGGTACCGTGGATGGTATTGATTCTTCAGGGTGTTCGCATCCTGGGAAGTCAGGGATGTTAGAATTTGTCAGGGAATTTACTTGGAATCCTGGGAAAGTCTATCCTGGGAAAGTCTTGGAAATTTCCCCAGTGATAGTAATTTGAGTGTAACATACCATGCTGTAATCTGCGATCCCCTATGGTATGCTATGGTAGCATTTTTTTAAAATGCTTTTTTTGCGGAATTGTCGCACAAAATATTTACTCAGTATATTATATACATACACAATACATATACACATACTTACACACGTACATATATACATACATATATACATCCTAGCTACCAGTGTTTTTTTAGAGACCGTATAATAATTTTTGTGGGATACACGGAGTGGCTTATTAATAACATCTAAACTTTTCGTCGCTATTAAATAGTTTTGTTGAGACCACACAATTATTTTACGGTCACTACAAAATACGTTGATAGGATGTGTATTGACAACGGTATTTTTCTGGCGACCCCGGAACTTTTTTTTTTTCTTCCAGTGCATAAGCATATCTTTAGGTTGAATATGATCATGTCCGTCCGAAATTTGATGAGGTAAACTAAGTGTTAGTTTGTAGATAGTGCATTAAATAGGCTTTCCTTTATATTACAGACTAACCCTTGTTTTGTTTTTTTTTAAATACTAAACTCAAATAGATTTACTACGTTCAGTTGTTTACGTGACTTCGACGTTTGTATTTGCGAATCTTGTCTCTGTGTCAGTGGCTTGCACAGAAGACACAGATCACTCCACCTCTTGCCCCCACAAGGGGGCCCGGGCACAGCCCTACGCAATTTTTTTTTTTTTAATTTTGAAGAGAAACTTCTTTGCTGAAGGGGGGCTACGATTTTTAAGCGTCGAGATAATTCTGATCCAATGAGGGGAATAGTGTAGGTACGTGGTGGGGGGAACAGGTAGAGGAGGAGAGTTCGTCAGTGACGATGCCACTCCAACGCGTGCTCCCTGTGGTCATTGTTAAGAAAAAAAATTATTTTATAAAGTTTTTTTTTTTTCAACTTAACAAAATAGTTACCATAATACCTGTATTTGCAGGTTAAATTACATTCTAAAAAGAGTGTGTGGATGATAAATAACCACGCAGGTAGGTATAATGTAGCACGCGACTGTAGAATGTGGGGGGCATGCTCCACCTCATCTTCAGTCCATGGTCTGGAGGCGCCGCGCCACGTATGTGCCGTATTGCTCGGATCTGCGCGATCAGCACCGAGATCACGGGTACCCCCCCCCCCCTCCCCCCCTCACACACACATCTTGCGCCGCCGCGTCGGAACACGGGGAGCCTTTCTTTTATTTATATATATTTTTTCCCCGCTCAACGAAAAGAACAAAGGACTCTGTTACGACTTGGCGAGAGATGTGACGAGAATGAATGTCCCCTCGCACGCACCGCCCTCATACTGATGTGGCCGTAGTTTGAACTCCCCCCCCCCTTTCCACTCTCCCTTCTGAACAATGCGTCTGGTGGAGGGGGGTGACTCGTCTCTTTCGCAGGCTTGGAAGCACCCTCCAAAGAAACCCTCATCTGGCTTATCCGCAAATTGTGTCTCGAATTACAAGAGCAAACATTATTTTTCGTTGACAAACCGACTACATCTCAAAGAAGTGTCGAAGGATGTTATTCTTCCTCGGTGACAGGACAAACTTCTCCTTGCTATCCTCTTTTCCAGGACCTCTCGTGTGTGCCTGGGTTGATGGACCTCTACCCAGTGGTTTTCTAGATAACAGAATCCCCTTGTACAATAGTTGATCGCTCGCCGTTAGCCTAAGTTGTTGACCATACAAAAAAAATTAATTGTTATTGTGTTGTTGACCCGAGAGCTTCTGCGGCCCTATACTAATAATTAGAAAACTTTCCTTGGTGAATCGCAACAATTGTTTTCTCGAAAAATCCTTTTCGATCACGTTACTCCGCTTGTGGATTCATAGGTGGCAGTGTAAGTCGTTAAAGTTCTCTGTCCTTCAGATGGGAGAAGATGGGGGACGCACCACAACGCCGAAATACCACAACGCCGAAATACCACAACGCCAAAATACACTAACGCCGAATAATGTCATTACAGGACTGCCACTTAGGTTAGGTTAGACTAGGTTGACTAGGTTAGGCTAGTTTAGGCTAGGCTAGGATAGACTAAGTTAAGTTAGGTTAGGTTATATTACGCTAGGTTAGTTTAGGTAAGGTTAGGTTTGATTGTGATATTTCGGCGTTAAGGTAAATTTAAGAAACACACACAAATTCATTCAGTTGTTATTTCGGGCGTTGTGGTACACAGCAGTTTTCTAGCTGTCGGCGTTGTGGTCAATTTTGACATTCGGCGTTATGGTATTTCGGCGTTGTGGTACACAGCAGTTTTCTAGCTGTCGGCGTTGTGGTCAATTTTGACATTCGGCGTTATGGTATTTCGGCGTTGTGGTACACAGCAGTTTTCTAGCTGTCGGCGTTGTGGTCAATTTTGACATTCGGCGTTATGGTATTTCGGCGTTGTGGTACACAGCAGTTTTCTAGCTGTCGGCGTTGTGGTCAATTTTGACATTCGGCGTTATGGTATTTCGGCGTTGTGGTACACAGCAGTTTTCTAGCTGTCGGCGTTGTGGTCAATTTTGACATTCGGCGTTATGGTATTTCGGCGTTGTGGTACACAGCAGTTTTCTAGCTGTCGGCGTTGTGGTCAATTTTGACATTCGGCGTTATGGTATTTCGGCGTTGTGGTACACAGCAGTTTTCTAGCTGTCGGCGTTGTGGTCAACTTTGACATTCGGCGTTGTGGTATTTCGGCGTTGTGGTACACAGCAGTTTTCTAGCTGTCGGCGTTGTGGTCAACTTTGACATTCGGCGTTGTGGTAACGACCCCTTCAGATGCACGGTCGTTTGTCCGCGAGTGCTGTCAGCGCGGTGGCTGCCTGGGGGGGGGGAGGGGAGACCCCCGACTCGCACGCAGCCACCCCTGACGGACGCCTGCGACGAGCCGATCTCCGCCGGGGACCGTTACCACGTACCAGCCATCAAAAGTGAAACGAATTCCTGGTGTTTCCTGACCGGCGGTCGACCGGCGTAACTGTTTCCCCCTAGACGCGGTAAAAAAAACTGCCCGCCACAATGGAGCATCTCGCCGAGGAGAGCTCGGGTTACGGTTAAACGGCGAGGCGGGCTGGACGGCTACCGGAGGCTCCGCTGAGTCACACGGCGACGACGTCTGGTACCTACGTCCCTGGGCCCTGGTTGGCTGGTTGTGTTTCCGTCCTGCCTTTGAATATATATATATATATATATATACTGTATAGAAGTCGCGAGTGGATAGGATTTACTCTACGTTTTTCAGAAGCGTATGATGAGCAGCTTGGGAACTTCACCGCTGCAGTGCGCTGCCGTTAACGCTCTGTATCGTCTTAGGTTGTTATCTACACGTTAGAGCGCAGCACTGTCGCCCGCCGTCATTCCCCCGCACCCCCCCACCCATCATTCACTGCAGCTCGAGGACGTTCAACGGGAGGGGGGAAGGGGTGTTTGAAGAGTTGGACACTTGTCCGCTAGGGACCACCACGAGTCGATGCCCTAGAGATGGTGGCGATTGCGGCGGTGAATTAACCAACTACCTCAAAACCGTATTAGAAATTTTAACCTGGGCTGGCGACTTCTATACAGTATATATATATATATGTGTGTGTGTGTGTGTGTATATATATGTGTGTGTGTGTATATATATGTGTGTGTGTATATATATATATATATATGTGTGTATATATATATATATGTATATATATATGTATATATATATATTTAAAGGTCCTGCTGATGGCCGGTCCGGGCCTCCTTGCCTTCCGATGTCAAGTCCCGGACCAATGGCATGCAAGACATCCCACAAGGAACGACCGTAGTGTTTTTAACATCAGCCGTCGTGTATTTCATGCGTGGATGCATAATGGACAAGGAAATTTTATAATCTTAATCTGACAAAGCTATATTCTGGCTGCGGGCACGACAGGCGGCTCAAACAGAATGGATAAGTTGTTTCTGGTCGAGGCGAAAGAATGGTGCACACACAATTCTAAAATTGGCACATGGTACAACTAAGGCCAATCATCCAGATGCCATCAAACCACCGGTTGACATCTGGATGAAGAGAAAAAGTTAGTGCTCCTGGTACACCCTGACGGGTTCAGACCTAGGAGGAGAGGAAGGTGAGGCTCGGCGGGGCTTCGGCCCGAAACAACTCGTCTTCCCATGTCCCCGACCCATCAGGCATGGTCCTACATCCGGAGGGTCTAGAACCATGCCCCGGAGGCATGGAGGACCTCTCTTTGTGTTCAGGCATTGGTAGCAGTGAAACGGGGATGATAAATATGATAACACCAAAACTGCGTTTCAGGGGAAACTTTCTGAACATTGTAAAGTTCGCCAGCTTATTGCAAGTATTTGGTCCTATGGACCGCTCAGTGAGATGATTTCGTCGTTTCTCACTCCCCCCACCCCACCCCACCCCACCCCTCCTCCCTTCTTCCGCCTTTTGCGACATCTTTGGGCTTTATTTTAAGTCGCCCTCTCCCCCTTGCAGATGCTACAGATTTGCGCCCTAGAACTCAGGAGTACCTTATTTAATCTTGATTAAACGGCTGAGTGAGGTATAGTCTGTGGCATGGAAAAAAATTACCCTGCTGTGGAGTCCTGCATAGCACTCGCGTATTTGACTGCATTTCTTCCGTTGAACCACGGCCCATTCGACTCGCGTGGAAAGAAATATAAGTACGTGATTGAATCCTTGCAGCAACAGGACGGAGTACGAAGTGTGTGGGCGGCAGCCGGCGTGCGACACCCAGTTCGGTGCACGAGATCTGGAGCACCATTCGGTGCAGGTTTATCGGCTGTCGACATGCCGACACGTCTATCCAACTTGCTCTTTAATATTTATTTAGTATCGCTACGACCCTATGTATTATATATATAACTAAAGGCGCGTGTGACCGAGTCTTAATTAGAAATGTTGTTTTTAACAAATCTTACGACATATATATATATACATATAGGTACATATTGTAAACTAAGATGTCATATATTTCTTATATATATATATATATAGTAAACTAAAGATGCCGTACATTATATATATAAACTAAAGATGTAAGATTTGTTAAACATATTTCGATTTAAGACTCGGTCACACACCTTTTTTTTTTAATTTTTTATTTTTTTTTAATTTTATCTAAGGAATATTTTCTTTTTAGTTTTGAACTGTATACGTATGTCCCTTGTGCTCGTGGCAGAACAACAAATGCAAACCGAGGTATGGAGATGAAGATGCACAACTAACAGTAATGACGCGCGTGACACGGAGCTGCGCGCGCAGTGTCCAGGGGGGTCGTTACCACAACGCCGAAATACCACAACGCCGAATGTCAAAATTGACCACAACGCCGACAGCTAGAAAAAAAAACTGCTGTGTACCACAACGCCGAATTACCAAACTGAATGAAATTGTGTGTGTTTCTTAAATGTAGGTACCTTAACGCCGAAATACCACAATCAAACCTAACCTAACCTTTGTGGCAGTCCTGCAATGACATTTTTTCGGCGTTAATGTATTTCGGCGTTGTGGTACACAGAAGTTTTTTTCTAGCTGTCGGCGTTGTGGTATTTCGGCGTTGTGGTGCGTCCCCTGTCCTGTCCAGGGAGGCCGCGGTGACGCTATAGCTGTGAGCGGGACCCGGACTCCTGGAGTCCCAGAGGCGCCTGTTTACCCGCCACCTGCGGGGAACTAATCGCAATCTGCGGACCGGGTCGCCCGGCCGAGGGATTGCTTTTACCGCCACCTGATTGGCTGTGGGAGGGGACGTGATGGGGAGGGGACTCTTCCTCCGGTGGGACGTGCGTGAGCGAGGCCGTTGATCCTCGGCGCCGATCTCCTCCCGCGTCTCATTCGCAACTAGTCCTCGATACAGTGGCGGATCCAGAGGTTCACTCTAGGATTTCAGAACAGCCAGAAGAACAAATATGTCTTAAAATTACTACATTTGTATTTAATCTACTCACACGAAACATCCAACCACCAGATTTTATGAACCTACAATAAATTCATTAATTATATTAAAATATTTCATTGGTTTCAGAAACAATCATTTTTGTCGGCAATATTAACGTAGCAGACAACTGGTTTTGGGGGGGGGGGGCACTTGCCCCTGGTGCCCCCCCTTGGATCCGCCACTGTCTCGATAGCTGATGTTCTTCCTTTTGTATCTCACCAAGGATACTCTTGTCCAATGAAAGATAAACCCCCCCCCTCCTCCTTCTCTGGTTTCAGCTGGATACGGCTGCGGGAGGTCGTAGAAGGCTGTTTGTCAATCGCAACATGTTCGCGTCAGTGGAACACTTTAGAAATCAACGTGTGCCCCGTTGCTGTGAATTTGTCGGTTGTTGATGGAAAAGAGGGGCGGGTACCAGTATTCATCGCGAGCGTTCACGGTTACGCACCGCGGATGTTAGGACCTAAAGAATGATCTATTTAAATCGTTGATGCTTGTTTTGGGAGATGTAATGGTTTGAAATTGGTGGCCATTAAAAACACTGTTTTTTTTTTTTTTTTTTTTTTTTTTTTTTTCGCAAGCGAGTGTTATAAGTAAGAGGTGTTGTTTTGCGGGAGCTACGGAGTGACGGGACCCCAGCGACGCTAGCCGGCGCCGCCGGGAGCTGGCGCCTCGAGACACATTCCTCTGGGGCAGCTCTCAGCGGGCCGTGTAGCCTCCTCCCCCCAACAACCCTTACTGACCCTCCTACCTTTTACTAACTCCCTCCCTCCCAGTGGCGCCACTGGACTTCTTTAACCTCTTCGGTGTGTAATACGTCCAATGAAGTGGACAATTTACATCTCAATGATACATGGAATTTATCAAACTTTGAATGTGTGGGTTAAGGTGTACTTACAATCTAGCAGGCATTATACATTAAAATTATAACTATAGCATAAGATTATCACACAAAAAAATCCAAAAAGTAGTTTAGTAGAACAAAAAAATTTAAATGAGGCAGATTTTAGGCATTGAAAAAGTGTGACTGAAAGGGTTAATGAAGCTTCTACCACGCTTTACAAACAAAATTTTAAGCCGACCTGGAATTTTCGATGATTGTTTTTTTGCTCATTCATCCTAAGAAATGTTTATATATTCCTGATAAATTATCCTCGGGATCAGTTTTATAAACGCTCACGGTGTATAATGGCGTGATTATACGTGGCGAAAACACGTGTTTTTTTTTCCCAGGACGGAATAATGAATTTAAAATATGTGTACCAGGGCTGAGGCTCGCGTGCTAATAACATTTTTTTTTTTTTAAATTTTCCCTTTAATGTCCGTGTTTTTTCGGCTCTTGTTAAAGTTACGAGACTTTCCAAATACTCGTTTTGACTCGGAAAAGGGTATAATTGAAAACGGTTAATTTTGAACTAACAGGCTCATCTGCTACCGGTTCTCGCCTCGTTTCTTCCAGCAGATAGCGAGTGTCTCTCGCTCGCTCCGCAGCTGCCGTGAGGCGGCGAGTCTCAGTTGGACGCTCCTGCAGCTGTGAGTCATCACTCGTTCAGCGACTCGCCCGGCGAGTGGAATGGCGGGAAGGGCTTCCGCTCTCTCGTCGCTAGTAGTCTTGTCTCGTCTGCCGAGGCACTCCCTAGCTCACTGGTAGCTTTGAATGTATATATACTGTATAGAAGTCGCCAGCCCAGGTTAAAACTTCTAATACGGTTTTGAGGTAGTTGGTTAATTCACCGCCGCAATCGCCACCATCTCTAGGGCATCGACTTGTGGTGGTCCCTAGCGGACAAGTGTCCAACTCTTCAAACACCCCTTCCCCCTCCCGTTGAACGAACTTGAGCTGCAGTGAATGATAGGTGGGGGGTGCGGGGAATGACAGCGGGCGACAGTGCTGCGCTCTAACGTGTAAATAACAACTAAGACGATACAGGGCGTTACGGCAGCGCACTGCAGCGGTGAAGTTCCCAAGCTGCTCATCATGCGCTCCTGAAAAACGTAGAGTAAATCCTATCCACTCGCGACTTCTATACAGTATATATATTCAAAGCTGGTAGACTGTCTGGCAGCTGCTCTCGGGATCATTTACCCCCACTCCTGATACCTGGGACGACGTAACACTGCGTGCTAGGCGACCGGCGACCAGTTTGCACTTTTTCGAGAGTGAACACGGCACAGGGTTAGGAAGCAAAAGTTACAGTTTACACACCCATAAAATTTTTTAAAATGTGTGCCAGTTTTTCGAAATCACTACAAGATGTATTTAGTATTGTTTCCAAAAAAAAAACCTATTTCGTAAATACAAAAAAATAACCATGGCAATGTGTTGTACAAGTTTAAAATAATTTTTGACGCGATACCGTCTTATAAATCGATGAACGCCGGCTGCACGCACGAAAAATTGTCACGTTCCGCCTGAGCCGAGCGTGCAAGAACCGGCCAACCACCGTGCGAGAAAATCTTCTATAATATCAAACAGGTTAAGGCGGGCTTTTTAACTAATTGTTCGTGATTATATTTAAACAAATTATTTAAATTGAATTTTGCAAAAACTGTAAATAATATTTGAAAATTAAAAAAAAAGTATGCAATTTTTCATTAATGTTTTCTTATGACGTTATCACGTAAAATTATCGTCCGTTTACCGACTTTACAGACAACCCTCTTTTTTTTTTCTTGTATATCGAAGTATTTCCCCTAAAAAGTGGCTTTCAGAGAAGTGTTTGTTCTGTGTGAAGTTGTAACCTCTCGTGTCTAACGCGAGGGGCACAAGGGATGAAATGGCAAACAGAGGTGTGCAGTGTTTTAGACATTTATTCATCCAGAAACACATAGGTACCCGTAATGACATACAAAGATTAAATACAGAATATTATAACGAAGTGCATTTGATTTCATAGCCTTGGCTCGTAACAGCAGAAGTCGAAAGTAACTGCGAACAAACAAACGAAACAAATGATTTAGCAGAGCCCTTATTTTAGTGAAACCGCCTTAAAAAAAACACTGGGCTTGCGGCTCGTCAACTACCACGCGACGTCGGCTTGCACTGTCAAAAACAAATTACGTGACAGCAAAAAATAAACCATTCTTTGCTGCTCCAGCCAGAACGTTTACACACATTATTGAAATATACTTCAAGGTAACGAAGTGTCCCTGTGGACATGTGGGCACGCGGAGCGGCGGGCTGCGGGCAGCGGTTGGAGCGGGAAGGAAGTGGGGACGGGCGTATCGCGGTCCCTGCAGCCGGGCCGGCGGTGTTTGAGACCCTCGGTGGCCGGCTAGGAGTGCAAACAAGCCCGGGTCCTGGTGGCGCCACGACCGGCTTCTGGGTTGCAGCCGCTGCAGTCGCCATCATCAGGGAGCAGTTACCAGTAGTAGTTAGGAATAGGGGCTCCGGGGACAGGGGATCGGGGATTAGGATTAGGATGCTTGACCTTTGACCTCTGACGTCATGGTTTTGACCTTTGACCCCTGGCGTCACTTCCGGCCGCCATCTTGGATTACATCATTTCCTGTCGCCATCTTGGATTACGTCATTTCCGGTCGCCATATTTGATTACGTCATTTCCAAGAATTCCGGTGGCCATCTTGGATTACATCATTTCCGGTCGCCATATTTGATTACGTCATTTCCAAGAATTTCCGCCATCGCCCTCCTCCTACTACATCATATCTCAAAGGTTTACAAGTAGTTCATCAAGATGTAATAGGATGAGGGCGATGGCGGAAATTCTTGGAAATGACGTAATCCAAGATGGCGGCCGGAAGTGGTCAAAGGTCAAAACCATGACGTCAGAGGTCAAAGGTCACGCATCCTAATCCTAATCCCCTGTCCCCGGAGCCCCTATTCTTACTACTACCAGTAGGTAGGTAACTGCTCCCTGATGGCGACTGCAATGTCGACCGAAACGTCGCACAGTGGAGTATTTGTACCAAAATCCTGGCCAAAAAAGAAAAAAAAAATATTTCGTTTAGTCACAGCAGAAATGGTATTTTCTTGTTGCCTAATCACATGCGCGTCGAGCAGGGTCTATTTTGGTACCATGAGTCATATCCGGTGACTGCTATGCTTAGTTGAAGAGTTGATGTCTATGTGTGCGGACGTGCTTGTGCTAGAGAGTTCACCGTTCGTGTTCTTCAACATACGTGTTTCTACTAGCTGTTAGGATTGACATATTGTCATGAAATTTCGTACAGCTGTTAAATAAGGTAACTGTTTCATTTCAATGTATATTTTATTGTGAAAAATTATTTAAGTGCCGTAATAAAAAATAACAAACTTAGGATAAAATGTGTGTTAGAAAGGTTAGAAAAAATTTATGATTTCAAGAGACTTTTTGAATGTGTGTCGGGCCTTGTCGGGCTGTCGTTTTAACATATTCTTAATACGTTTCCCACTAAGCTTCAATACCAGAAGAGAAATTTCCCGCATGTAGTTGCCATTTTTATTTAACACTAATTTTAAACATTGGTGTGGATTTTTACAATAGTTTTCAGATTAACAAATTTGACTGTTGCCTATCAAAGGATACCGGAAAAAGTAATTTTACTTTGGTTTATTATAGCTCTTGTATTTGTAATACATTGCCAGCATTATTAAATAAGAAATAATAACATTACAGTCCCTACCAAACGTTTTGCACCGCTAGTAAATTCTAATAAAACTATTACAGAACTAGGTACAAGTTGCTATTCAATATTTGTGCTTAAATTAATATTATGAGCCAGTTGATTCATCAGTGCTGAGATATGCACGTGTTGGAGACTGGGAATTAGAAAATAAATTGAGGAAAATACCCTATGTGATGCTCCTCTCTTAATTTCGGAGTGGACATATTCCCATCAACATTCACTTTCAAAGTTCTGTGCGTTTACTATTTTCTTTGTCCCAATCATGCTTCTTATCCAGATATTAATGTGATAGGAAATGTGGTTTTGTTAACACAGATTTATTAAAAATCTTATACATTTATATTTATCGTGATATAGATAAGATTTAAGATATCGGTTTTTAAGTGATTGCCTACGTTATACTAATATAAACCGTAAATAAGATTTAGATAATTTTTTAAAATAATATGTAAGTATAAACTTTATTTCATAATTAATTACAGTCATAAATATTAGTTCATTTTGTTTTAGGTTCCGAACATGGAAAAGGAATTTACAAGAATGTCATTATATGAACTACTCCGGGACTCTCCAAACAGGTCCATTGTTGAAAAGCTTCATTTAATGGAACACAGAGTAGCTGACATAACAAAGTGCCCAGAAGATGAGAGAAAGTCATTAAGTCGCTTACTCAGGTATTTTAAAGCTGATTTTAAGAAAAGGTGGTCTTTAGCTAATAACAAAGAGGAACGGTTTCTCCAGAACAATGGTAAATGGTTATCGCATACCATTAAGGTGCCCAACTTTTCATCAACTACCTCAGGTCGCGGTCGTCCTACGAAGGACTTCATTGAGTCAAGTGAGAGGACAAAACGCAGGAAAACAGAAGAACTCAGACAACAGTTCACCCCTGAAGAACTAACATATGCTGCATCAATGAATCACAGAGTTTCAGGAAATTCTGATGCTGCTGATTTAATGAAAAAAATCACTGAGACTCCAACAAGGGCTAGTAAAATTAAAACAAATCTATTGTCAAACAGAAATTCAGTAAAAAAACACAACCCTTCAGAAGCATTGTCTATTTTTGTTCAAGCGGAATTAACAAAACAGCAATATCAAGTAATTTATAGTGCAAACAAAAATGTTTACCCTTGCTATTCACTGCTCACAAAAGCAAAAAAAGAATGTTACCCAAGCGAAGACTCCATTGTCGTTTCTGAAACAAAAGCAGAAGTTAAGTTACAGTCTTTATTGGATCACACCTCTTCAAGGTTATGCAAATACTTAGAAGTGTTACAGGTACTGTCGTCAGAAGAAAAACAAAATTTGGAATTAACCTCAAAATGGGGGTGCGATGGTTCTCAGCAAACACAGTTCAAACAAAAATTTGAAAACATAGCTGATAGTGATGCCAATATTTTTCAAAGTTCATGTGTGCCCATAAAATTAATTGCTAATAACCATACAGAGAAAAAAATTATATGGCAGAACCCAACACCTTCCTCCACAAGATTCTGTAGGCCAATTCGCATCCGTTTTGTACATGAAACTGCAGATGTTACTCTTGATGAAATTAAGTACATTCAGGAACAAATAAAAACATTGAAAGAAACAGAAGTGCCAAGTTTTCATGGAGCTGTGAAGATTCGACACACTTTACTGTTAACAATGGTTGACGGAAAAGTCTGCAATGCTGCAACTGGCACGACATCGACAATGAGGTGTTACATCTGTGGATCTACATCAAAAGATTTTAATAAATTATGTAAGGATTTCACAGAAAACCCCAATACTTTAACGTTTGGACTGTCCCCTCTGCACACACGGATCAGGTTTTTGGAATCAATTTTGTGTTTGTCATACAGAATACCAATTAGCATTTGGCAAGCAAGAAGTAAAGAACAGAAGAGAATTGTTGCGGATACTAAAAAGAACATTCAAAAAATGCTTAAAGACGAACTTGGATTATTGGTTGATGTTCCAAAGCAAGGATTTGGAACTACGAATGATGGGAACACATCAAGACGCTTCTTTGCAGAACCAGACACTGCATCACGAATTACTGGCGTGAATGTTGAACTTATTAAAAGATTAAAAGTAATATTGGAAGCTATTTCAAGTGGGCACCATATTGATGAGACGAAATTTCATAAGTATGCTTATGAAACAGCCAAGCTATATGTGAGCCTCTATAGTTGGCATCCCATGAGTCCAACAATGCACAAAGTATTGATGCACGGAGCTGCAGTTATTAAAGAAGCTATTCTGCCTATAGGCCAGCTATCAGAAGAAGCTGCTGAGGCTAGGAACAAACATTTCCGGATGTACAGGACGAAGTATTACCGAAAATTTAACAGAGAAGTGTGCAACAGAGATGTCCTCAATAGGCTGCTGTTAACCAGTGATCCTTTTTTGAGCTGCTCTACACAGAGGCGAAGGAAAACAACTAAGCCATATAGCAGCGAGACTCTGGAGCTTCTTCTGCCAGAGATGGCTGAAATTCGTTCTACCAAAAGAAGCGAAGATGGGTGCGATGAAGAAGCTGAATATAATTACGAGGAAGCAGAGGAGAACCGTAGCTGTAGCTCCGAAGACTCGGATTAACACAGTGCGCGTTCATCGTAAAGACACAAGAAATTACAATGAAGGCTGAGAATATACTGAACTCATTTTTGTAAATAACTTATCATCTATAAAGACTGGTATGAATACAGAAGTAAATGTAAAATGAATCAGCAATGTGAATAGCTTTCCACTTAATAGGCTTTGCTTTTATTTTATTGTTGAATCCAGTTGTTCTTTGGTGCACAGAGCTTCATTTAAGTGTTTTATTGCATAAATAGTTCACAAAAAGTCGTCTATACTGTTTGACTTCAAATAATCAAAAAAATATTTTTGGCCAGGATTTCGGTACAAATACTCCACTGTGCGTCGGTGATATGTATTCGCCAAGGACGCGGCTACAACCCAGAAGCCAAGCTACTTCAGACGATGGCCGTGAAAGCCTGCGAACATTACTATCTACGGATGGTTTACAAATATATTTTTTTTGACGTGACAACGTCTAATTAATCGATGAACGCCGGCTGCACGCACGAAAAAGTGTCTCGTTGCGCACATTGTTCCGTTACGCTTTGTCCCGTTACGCACATTGTTCCGCTCCTACCGAGATGCGCCTGAGAAATGATGGACACTGGAAAGCAAGTAAGGGCGGGTTTACAAACCACGTGAGGAAGACGACGACGCAAATAACGCTACACGAAACCAATGCGAGAAAAATCTACGGTCTTTTGTAAAGCCCACAAGTCCCAAGACGTCACCAACCCTTCCACTTGAAACTATAAAACAATTAATTGAAAACCAATTCCTGCCCCGGGATTCTTTTGTTAATTCATGGTCATCATGAAAATATGTAGTAAATAATTTATATGAACGTGTTCCTGTTCTTTAACTATGCGAGAATTTAGCATTTTGAAACGTGATGACGTTTGCAATTTCATAAGTTTTCTGAACACTTAATATGGTTAAACTTCGTCTATCCTGACTATCTGGGACCAAAGGCAATCCGGACAATCGACAATCCTGGTAATATGGGTAATAAGCAAAACAGAATTTTAAAATTAGCAGACTTACCATTTGCTAGGATACAAAACTATTTTTTGTAACAAAATTTAATCGTGTACATGTCCTATATTGTTTAGAAGTCTTTAAAAATATAAAAATTACTTTTCTAATCATTTCTTAATAAAGAACTCGTATACTTTATTCTGTTACAAACATGTATAACGGGTCAGGTACATTATCGTGTTTTTTTTTTTTTTTTTTTTGCTAGCATAGAATACAACTGTCATTTTCATTTCGACACACAATAAAATGCCACAAATCTGATCCGGATTATCCGGAGATGGGTTCAACAAGGCTCAAATTAACGAGTTTTTTTACTGTTAGTATGGAAGGCGTGAACGAAAGCTGAAACTTAAGAAGTGGAAAGTTTGGCAAGGCTTGCGTTGTTTTTTTTTTTTTTTTTTTTTTTTGCGTGTTGCGTAGGTCATAAATGAGTGGTTAGTGTTTTTTTATTATTTATTTATTATAAAAGGGGCCCCCTGATTTCGGGGGCCCCAGCTAAAAAGCATCATTTATTAACTAAAAACAAAAGAACATAAACACTGTACATGCCCCACGAGGGGCGAGAAGGTGATAAGCGGTGAAATGGTGAATTCTAAGCTGCTCCTAGGACGATGCCGTCCTTGGTAGCCTAGCTTCTTGTGTGGTTTGGGGGTTAGGGTTGAGTCGGAGAGGTCTTAAGAAGCCTAAGATGTACATCAAGCTCTGTCCCTGCCCCGAACACGTCCGAATATTCACCTTCGGCCAACCTCGGGATTTTTTTTTTTTTATTTTTGCGCAGGAAAAATGAATTCAAATGTTAAATGTGGTGTGTTAGGTTAGCTACATTAAAACACTATGGACGGGTTAGTTAGGTTAGTATAGCTACATTAAAATAAACAGAGAAATATAAATATATATAAATGAACCCGAGGTTGGCCGAAGGTGAATATTCGGGCGTGTTCGGGCAGGGACAGAACTTGATGTGCATCTTAGGCTTCCCGAGAGGTAGTCTTGGCAGTCTCGTCTGTCGGCGTTGGTCGCGTGGTGCGTGAACCCGGCTTGGCGCGACCTGCCCCGGGTTGTTTGCGTCGCGAGGCGAGCACCTGCTCCCGCCACAGCCCGCTGCGCCCTTTGTGGCCGGCGAGACTGCCACCGGGTCTTCTCACGCCTCGCCGCCGGGCCCCGGGGGTGAGGCCGCCGTCCCAACGTCTCTTCTCACGGTGCGGGGTCCCTGCCTCCCAGCCCCCGTCATCTGTGATCTCCCGTCGTGCCAACCCACAACCCGCATTTCTGGACGCGAACCACACGTTAGTTTCCTTACTCGCCGCTAGAATTCGCTGCTGCAGCATCTACCTCGACTATCGGAATCATTTGATTAGCAGACCGAAATTTTAAACTGTACAATGAAACGGCTCCGATAAAAGCGAAAAGGATTTTAAAAAAAAGTAAACCCCTGCTTTGGACCTGAGTTTTTTTTTTCAAGGAATCCCATTAATTAGTATTGTATGTATTTGTGGATTTCTGTTGCACCGTGATCGTTACACTTTTTCCGTTCTTTGACTTCGTGTACTTAAAAGTTAAGATGTTACTCATGAAAAATTCTAGTATAACTGTAAATGTTATCTGCGTGTAATACATAACTGTTAAGTTTCCCAATTTTATTAGCAATATGCTTTTAATTTCTTCGTACTCTCAGCTTACAAAAGTTACATACAAATAAAAATTATATATGTGCTTTTAAATCTAATACTTTAGAGACTGTTAATGAATACTGGTCAGTATCAGTAAAAACATTTATTTATTGTGAATATTAGTGATATAAATTGTGTTAATAATTTTTCAAGTCTATTTATGTAAGTGAGGTTAGGTTATATTTCTTTAGGCACGCTATGAAAAAAATTATGAAAATTAATTTTTACTATGTGCGCTCAGCATGCAACTAAAATTGACTGGATGGAAAAAGGCTACTTAAAAGATAAAAAAAATCATATGTGTGATTTTAAAACATATACTTTAGTGATTGATATTGAATACTTATCCGTATAATTAAAATGATTTTTAAAATTTTAAATACACTCTAAGTAAGTAGGTATTTTTATTTGTCTTCTTTAAGAAGATTAACGATGAGTATTCCATATAAAAAAAGCTTCAAGCTTTCAAAATTGGTTGGATCCATATGTTGTAAAGGCAGTGAGCAAACAGGCTTACGTGTTAACAAAAAAATAATTGCGTCAAATCAGCAGAACGAAATCGGAAAGTCGTAACCGTCACGTGTTAAACGGAACAGGAATCCCATATCTTCCGATGAGATGACTGTGTGTTTCGCATCGCGGTGACGACCAAAAAAAAAACTTTCCGATCCCTCTCGAACTCTCGTCTGCGGGGGCTTCTCGCTAGAGCACCGCACCGCGGCGCAGGACTCTAGTCACGTGACCAAGTCCCGCCGCAGTTTCGCGGTACGAGCACCGCGTCAGCTGGCCGCTCGCTGTAGGTAACTTTCCGCTCCGGGTTTCTTCCCGCCCGACCACCGCCGTACTATACGTGACGTCAGATCCTTCCCGCAGGACTACCTCCGTGTGGTGTGTGACGTCAGCACCTTCCCGCGTGAGCCCTGCGTGTGTGTTGAACGGGAAACCTGCCGCCAGCATTCAAGTACGGAAATACTTACTGGTTAATTATAATCATCTATTTATTAGTATGTTTAAATGTGATAACATACGCAACGTTATTTTTTTTTCTCTGATTGATAGAAATATATATTAATATTGTTATTAATATATTTTTCTTTCTTCCCCCCCCCCCCTTCCCTTACCCAACATTTACACTGTCACGCCGGTGATCGAGTGGTTAGAACACTCGCCTCCCACCAAGGCGATCCGGGGTTGAAATCCCGGCTGGGTCGAACCCGGACTTTCGCAAGTTGCAAACGTGGCGGACGTTGCCGTGGCCTGTGGGATTTCTCGGGGTCCTTTTAATTCCATCCCCCCCCCCCCACCAATACATGCCCCATCTCTTCTCACCTCATGCATTCTCCAGGTTGGCCGGTAGGGTGGACGGCTCCCCATGTGTGTCAACCCCAATTCATCCATGCAGACCCTGTCTGAGGCGGGAAACTATCACGCTAAGTTTCTGAGTAAATTTTTTAACACTAAAAAAACAAGCTTGTGCTTCATGCGGTATTTTAAATTTATTATCCATCTAAAAAAAAAATCCAAATAAATTGCATTAACTATATTAATGGCTAAATTTTTATAAGAGCAAATAATTTTTTTAAGTAAGATCAAGTATTAAATCGATCAAAAATAATCCATAAAATTTAAATTTGAGTCGTAAAGAGAAATGCGCGTATGTATGTTGTTTTATAAAGCTATTTAAATAATTTACGAAACTGAAAAATAAAGACCAATCGAATTTTTTACTTCAGCAATGATGTTTAGAATCTTCACGTGGAAATTGATCATTGTTGTAATGTTACAATGAACAAACCCCCCTCCCCCCGAAGATTCACGATCGAGAGTTTGGTTCTCTCGTCTGTGAAAAAGAAGGCTTTCACCGCTGCTACACGCGTCGCCGCGCCTTTTTTTGGGTTTTACATGCAGGTCGTGCCTGCATGGCCCCAGGGCTGGGTAGGGCGGGCCGGGGGGGGGGGGGGGGGGGGCACGGCAAGACGTCGGTGCTTTTCATCTTAGAAGTGAAACTTCCTTGGGCGCGATGGGAGTGAAATTTCAAAGCCGAATTAATTAAAAGTTTTCGTGGAACATTGTTGTGGAACGTTTTTTTTTTTCCCCCTAATTTTTAATAGATGGATGGAATTAAGACGATTGCATATTTACCGGACACAAATTGACGATGGATGAGCACATATAATTTGAATGCTTTTTCATGTGTTGATGTCATCGATTCATGACTTGTCACTGTCTGCACGCTGGGGAATTTTTTTTTCTTTCCATAACCTAACTAAAAACTAAATGCATTTGGGAGGGATCTGGGCATGTGTGGGTTTCAGTCATGCAGAAAGGGTGCTGGTTTGGCATGACCAGAGACCGGAAAAATTCGCGAATTCATTCGGCGATAGGCTAGAATTCAAAAACGTATAACTTTTATTTGATTTGGCTATTGGCTTACTGTTCATCTGGACGGATCTCGACCAATTATAAACCCTCAACCAAAGAAGGATCGAATCACAGACGAACCAGCTGAGACGCCTCACACAAGTCGGCAGCCGATGAACTTGCGTTATTTTCCCAAGTGTGCAGGGGGAATGTGCAGTCCATCCTGAAGGCCATCGAAACCGCGAATTTTTTCTGGTCCCTAGGCATGACTAGCGCCCTTATCATAAATGCAGACTATAGCTGAATACCTGCAGACACGGAGAGAAAAAAAAAAAACCCTAGGTGAGGTGCAATATGGCGTGCATCAAACGAGTAGGGTTTGTGAAGGTCGGTGCTGAGGAAGGAGCGGGAAGAACTCTGGCGCTGTCGGATGTTGCGGAGGGTGACTGTTGTTGTCGTCGTCCCCTACCCCTCTCTCTCTCTCTCTCTCTCTCCCTCCGGCGTGGTGTCACTGTCTCGTGAGCGACTCTTGCGCGCCTGGTTGGTTGCCTCAGAGCGACGCCGCTCCTGGAACGACTGCAGAGCTGCGACCTTGCACCGAGCCTCGTCGTGAATCACTCGCCCGACTTTCAGTACACACACACACACACACTCTCTCTCTCTCTCTCTCTCTCTCTCTCTCTCTCTCCCTCCCTCCCTCTCCCCCTCCCTCCCTCCCTCCCTCCCTCCCTCCCTCCCTCCCTCCCTCCCTCCCTCCCTCCCTCATCATCAGCAAGCTCACACTGGACGTGATGTGTTCATCGCGAAAAGTTGCCGAGACTTGTCTTCCTGTGTTTCATTCAGGTACACTTGAGATATGTTTATATTTGGGGGGGGGGGGGGCGAACGCTAAATGCAATATTTCGCTTAGTATTTCAGTTTAAATATTTGCACTAAAGCACGATTTTGTTTAAACTAATTTAAAAAAAAAAAAAATCCATTTTCTGTGTTGTGGACCTACGGACCACCTGGTTAGACACTTGTCGAATTCCAGTCTCTTAGGTAATGATCTATTATTATTTTTTAGAGGGGGTTGGGGTGACGACTGTAGTTTTAAGAGGGGGGAGAATGTGCCATCATAATTGTTCTGTGAGGAAATAAGAGCATTTTGAATGGCTTGGCCAAATAAGGCTTTTCTTGCAGACGACCGCCGATTAACAGGGAAGAAACCAGATTATTTCATTATCATGAAACTTTGACAAACCCCCCCCCCCCCACACACACACACACACACACACACACACCTCCCGGGCCACCATTAGCGAATAGCATACGGAGAAATACGATAGGTATAATTTATTGGGAGTTCGCTACCTCTGTTTTCCGTTTCTTCTGCGCGATAGGTTGGAAACCAAAAAAATTTACCTTTCGGCCTGCTTTTGCAATTGGTCCGCCGTTTTCGTCTGGCGATCTCTCGGCCAATCAGAAACATTCTACTAAAGAAGTGTTGAATCATGTTGAGACAACTATCGAGCAAGCATCCAATGAACAGGGGACATTCGACCAAGTGCGTTAAGTCGAACCTAGAGGTTATTGAACCAGTGAAATAGAATGATGGTCTTGCAGTTTTTTTTTTTAAATTATAACTCAAAATAGTTACATACTTGACTGAACAGTATTTGTTGATGGTTCGAAAAAAAATTCTCAGTAGATCTTTCAAGGTGGTTACTTTAACGCGAACCAACTTTCGCGTCAAGTGTTCAAAGTGGTAGATTTCACCGACGTTTCTCTGTGCATTGCATCAGGCATCTTCAGGGTTGATAAGCGTAGTGCGGAGCGGATCAAAGGTACAGTTCTACCACCTTGACGCGGCTCAGTCTCGAAAGCAAAAATAGTTAACTCAACTGTAATTGTATGAAGTCGAAACGATTGTGAACAAATACGCCTCATTTTGAGGAACAGTGGTAATGAATGTAGGCATCCATGTTTCGATCTTCTTGGATCTCTTCAGGTAAGTGTAGACTACAGATTTCAGTAGTCAAACTTACTACATGGTTTACAGATTTCAGTAAATCAAGAGGCTGGCTGTGTTAGGCACAACAATGTGATACCTTGTAATTGTAATATAGTTTAAGAGCATTTATGTGGGGGGGGGGGGGGGCAGGCTCACCCCACGACCGCCGAGATCCGCAGACTAAATTATGGTTTCGTTTGACGATAGGTGTTGTTTCAGAGACCGTCATCTCTGGAGTTATACTTTGGTTAATTAGCGGGCTGGCGAGAAAAAACGTTATTACCTCCATGAACACAGCGGGGTACGGTACCTCGGGGTTGGAGGGGGCAAGTAACGGGGTTGGGCCTCCACCTGCCCCCGGTCGTCGGCGCGGCCTTGGGGCCCTGCTGACCCGGAGCGCGCCGGCCAGTGCACACCCGCGAGAGAAGTTCCCGCGATTGTGGCCCGCGAGGTCGCGCCTTGTGCAAGACACCAGCGCCTCCCGCCGACCAGGGGCGCAACAACAGGGGGGGGGGGGGCATGGGTATTTTGCCCCCCCCCCCCCCGGCTGAAACCTTGAAGTGGGGGCAAACGGAGGCAAAGAAAGTGCTGTGTAATCAATTTTTAGATATTAAAACTGCATAAATATCACCATTTTCCACCTTGAAATACAAATTTTCCCGGGGGAGGACCCCCGGACCCCCCGCTTCAATAGGGGGGATCGATGATTCTTTATAAAAAGGTATATTGCCCCCCCCCCCCCTTCGGAAATTTAGTTGTTGCACCCCTGCCGCCGACCACTGTAAATGAAGTAGTTTCCGGCCCGTCCACTAGATAGCGGCTTTCATAAACGCATTTGCCAACGTAGCTACATTGATTTGCGAGAAGTAATGCCATAAGCTATATTGTCAGGCAAACAACACCAGTGGAAATTAAATCACTCTTATTTTGGTAGCTGCATTGCTGCATATCTTGCGGTGTGGCAAACCAGAAACAGAATAAAAAAACAGAATAAAATTTTCTTTAAAACGGACACTGTTGCGCAATGAAAACTTGCCTTATAAGTTGTAAAAATAAAATTTGTACCGGTATTTTGTTTTGTTGCACGACGCGCGCACACGCAGGTAAGGCCAGCTGCTCTGGGAAGAGCGGGCGGGCATTGAGCGAACATTACCGAAGTAGTCTCACGAAGATACGCGAACCCTTTCTCCCCCCTCCGCCCGGCTTTCACGTTACCATGACAACCGGGTGACAACGCTACCCGACGCGCCCGCTACGGTGATCGCATCGCATTGGCACACGAGATGAAATTACTAGATAGCAAAAATTATTGCATCGCGCCAAGCAACGTAAC
Organism: Bacillus rossius redtenbacheri; assembly: GCF_032445375.1. Classification (NCBI taxonomy): domain Eukaryota; kingdom Metazoa; phylum Arthropoda; class Insecta; order Phasmatodea; family Bacillidae; genus Bacillus; species Bacillus rossius. The sequence continues at coordinate 51,639,469 of NC_086338.1, read as the reverse complement.
AACAGGGTAGGCACTGCTTGCCTAGCTGGAGACAGAGTGGGATGTGTCTGGTCTGGCGACATGTTGCGCAATAGGTATTTCTACCGTTGATGCGGTCTCCCATTCCAATCGGGAGACCACAGACCCAAGGGCGTAGGAACCGGGGGGGACAGGGGGGACGTGTCCCCCTGAACTTTTTGGTTGGAGGGGACTGTCCCCCCCCAACTTTCTAGACCGTGATATTTTTATTTTATAATATTATTCTGCCCAACTTTATTTGTAATTTCTTCACTCTCAAATTTTATCTTAAGGAAACAAAAATAATTTTAACATCGATGTATCCAATGGTTGGATACAAAAACTGCTTAAAAAGCGCTATTTTGCACTTTTAAAATCAAAATTTTCCTGTGGAGGACCCCCGAACCCCCCAACTTTAGGAACACAGCTACGCCAATGCATAGACCTGCGATTTTTTGTCTCGCAACGAACGGACTCGTAGACGGCGATTGGTCTATAGACATGTCTACATAGACAACTCTAGACATGTCTCGGAGAAAAAAAATCGCGCAACATGTCTACTAGTGTGTACTTGGCTTTAGAGTCGCACTTCTACATCTCCCTCCCTGTTGTGTGGTTGGGGCCTACGGGGGCTGCTAGCGCGCACAGGGGCATCTCTGGTATCCGAGCGGTTAACAGTTACATCATGTGGCGCAGAAATGAAGATAAAGATGTAATGTTGAGTGCTTTCAAAGATCTCTACCGGGTGTTGTATGCGCCAGGGGCTAAGCCAGGGGGGAGGGGGGTTAGGTGTTCAACCCCTCCCCCCTTAGCACCAAATCTTTAATTAATTTCTTATTAATCACTCAAACAAATTTCATATTAAAATTAATAAAATTTTGACCATTACAATATTTAAATTTAAGTACCGAAAACTGCTAAAATAGCACTATTTTACACCTTAAAATCCAAATTTTTCCCCGGGGGGGGGGGGTGGGGCATACTTCTTAACACCCCCCATACACAAATCCTAGCTACGCCACTGTGTATGCCTGATTATTACTCTCAAAACACAAATTTTAGCCTTAATTATTTATAATATTTACAATAAAAATGTTTTTCAGCTGCAAAAACACAAAAAAAAAACGTAGTACCAGCCTTGAAAAGCACTGTGGACCATAAAGTCGCATATTTTGTCGCTATGAATTTTGTAAGTAAAATTCAGACTCCTTCTGTATAAACTGTATCACAAGGAACACGATCAACATTCAAAATGTAATCGTGGAAATGTCGGGACGACAGCGGGACATTTCATGATCTTAATTACGAGGATATTGTACACAAGTTTTTTTTTTTTTTTTCAAGGGAGAATCGTGTCGGCTAATCTCGCCCGATAGCTTTGAGATGAATTCGCGCTGTGAGATCACACACCTGCCGCGACCTCTTTTCGCAGATCATTTGTGGATGAGGACGTCATTTCTGCGGCTGGACCACGTCATTCTCCAGCATGGGAGAGAGAGCTAGGGAAAATAATGCTACGTTTTCTGGAACATGATGTCGGGAGGATATCCATTACGGCACCACCGCCACGGAATCTCGTAATCTTGCCAGGGAAGCGCGTGAATCATAAACCGTCGGTACCCAACATTTCGCCCGCTCCTTTGTTTCTTGGACGGCTGGGGTCTCCCAGGTGCACATGCGGGCCAATTCGTTATTTTTTTTTAAAGTTCCTTCCCCCCTCTCTCTCTTATTGAACGGCGCGGCGCGACGGTTGCCGTCGGAAGCGAGCGGTGTAGTATACAACTGCTCCCCCTCCTCCGGGGGGAACTGTCACTTTCTCCCCTCCCTCTCGCGGGGTGTTACCCCCTCCACCCGGGGGGCGGGGCGAGGACCGCGCATGCGCAGCACCCCTCGGCGCGCCAACCAGAGCGCCAGTCGGTAATAATAGCTCGCGGAGGGAGGACGCAGCGCGGCAGCCGTCCTGGAGGTCTACACCCCCGTCAGAGTCGCCGCCATGGCCCGCCGCGCCGTGGGGCTGGTCACGAAGGCGCTCAGCAACCTGTACGCGCTGTGAGTAGTAGCTCGCTGTGTTTACGACCCGGTGCGAGACGTCCTTTCGGACGTGGTCGGAGATTTTGGAATTTGGTAACGTAGCGTACAAGAATATTGACATAAATTGTAAACAAGAAGTTCTACAGGTAACGTGATCGAAAACAATTTTTTATTTCAATATCAACTTTGTTACTATTTTGTTCTATTTCTTTTGTTTTAATTCTTAATTTAATTTCTATTTTTTTTAAATACAAATACAACTCTTACATAGATATAGAAAAAATATTAACAATTTACCTAGATGGTTTTTTTTTGCATGTTTGGTCTTGAGAAAACGGCTTACTTTGCGGAAACAAAATATAAACATATCGGTTAAAAACATTTTTGGAAGTATTTAGTGTTGGTCTGTTCATCTTAAGATTGTCCGACTCTTAAAACTGCTCTCGTGTAGCATATTCTGTTGCTTCCGCGATTTAATAAGAACCGAGCCCTCGACTTTTTTTCCCCCCGCCGAGTTTATTTATTGTACTAGGCGTGGCGCTGTTGAAAGTGGTGTTATGTTTGGGGTCGCAAGCGTGGAATAACTGGGGGGGAGCATTTTTCAGTTTATTTCGGTGTCCGCCCAGACTTCACAGTGCTAGACGTCTCGGAAGGAGACGAGTAAAAATATCGGGTCTCCCGCGTGCTCACGCAGTCACGTGTGTTCATTGAAGAGATACAGGCCTATTATGACGGAAGCATTGCGCTTCGTGTTCAATGAGTCATACACAGCAGTATGGCGTAAGTCAAGGACACAACCAGCTGTTTTAATGTCTTTCGTGGGAGAGGATGATCACCCATGTTGTCATACACTAATGAAAAATATAAAAAAAGAACATATATTTTTTCAAATGTTAGTATTCAACAGTAGTTATTTTTAAATTAATTTATTGGACTTTTGTTTGTCGTAATTAAAACGCGTACCCCTTCTCTTAACTGAACCATGAGACATAAATAACGCGTGATACGTCATATAAAGGAATCAAACATGAAATTACATACATTATAGAAATTACTGATGAATCAGCCACCAAGTTTGCATCCAAGTTTAGTACCAATATAAACCTTATAACATGTTAAAAATTGTTTTAAATTTTTTTAAATATAATTTCAGTTCTTTCACGTACACACTCATTCAGTGTCTGAAATTAGAGAGGCAATTTAATATATATATATATATATATGTGTGTGTGTGTGTGTGTGTGTGTGTGTGTGTGTGTGTGTGTGTAGTTATAACAAACAACCTGTCAATATTTTCAGAAAAATGTCCGTGTATTTTTTTCCCCGGCGTTTTAAAAAAAGGGGAGGGGGCAGTTGCCCCTCCCTGCCCTCCTTGGATACGCCCTTGGTGTGTGAGCCATTCATGCCGGTTCATTCACGGCGGAGATAGCTGCGTGTTTTTAGTGGCGCTCTCTCGCGGCTGTGGCGGGGTCCGCCGCCCGATGCTATCGCTCCGTGGTCAGTAACTTATCCCGATTAGAAGCCCCGTTACCGGCCGTCGGGACTGGTTCGCAATGTCGAAACAACTATCGCGGCCCGAACAACTGCTGCCATTCTTTTTTCTTGCCCCCGCGCCCGGATTGAGAGAATTCACGTTCGTCGTTAAATGCCTGCGGTTACGATTGTCTTGTGTCCCCTTCCCTTCCCTTTTCTTTCCTTCGTAACAAGAGCCGTTTGGCGGGATTAGGGTCAGGTGCTCTGTGGCCGGAGTTCGTTGAAGACTCCGAGCTCCCGTGTTCGAGGGGCGGTGGTTCGAAACCCGCCCGAATCGTGAACGAGTATCGCTTCCATTCAGGCACGTGACCTTGCCATGTTAAACGAAATAAAATTAGACTATAAAAAACAGCGCTCTTTGCCACGCCCCAAATAATATTCTCACAAAGTTTCTTTGTTAAAAACAATTTCTATATGGCAGTAAGAACAGACCAGCATTAACATCTGTAATACACCATCAAAGAAAAAAAAATTAAAATCCAAATAAAATAGATTAGTTTTATCAAAGAAATAGTTAATTAGCCATAATAGGTTGATTCTTCAGTGCTGCCCTCTATTTCGTATAAAAATTATTTAAATTGAAGGAAGTATTTGTTTGTATTATTTTTCTTTGCCGTCAAGAAAGTAGTTTTTACAGTGTGTATCATACAGCCGGATGTATAAATATGAGTTACCGCTCATCTGTCTGTTTTAAAAGGCCTAATTTGTAGTCGGTTAAAAAATAATAATTTTTCCCCCTGTGTCGAGAAAGTAGCCGAGAAGGCATGCCTGTTCGGGTGAACCCGGTTATAAAGCATCTTTCCGCCGGACAGACCTGGGGGCTCCGCCAGGCGCCCAGGAACCAGGCAGATCGTGTAGTGCCGAAAAGCTCCGCCAGTAGCGCTCGCCGAATGCGCAGCCAGTACGAGCAGTAACGTATTCCCGCGTGAACACAGTCCGGCCAGATGCCTTGGCGTTTGGAAAATCGAAATATTTAACGTAATTAGAGAACACCACTCCTGCCCTATTGTTACTGTCCCCACACACAAACACACACACTAGCTAGTGGAATAACGAAACGTGATGGGTTGTTTTGGAACTGGTTTTTAATTGGCGCGCCACTAGTCACTGTAGCTGTCAAGGTGGCGGTTATTATGCGTGGGCACAAGCGTTTAAACATTGCCATAAAATTTGTTTTAGATTTATAGGTTGTTTGTGTGAGACGTATGATTATAATTTTAATGTGTGTTTTTTTTTTTTCCTGTGAATTCTACATACACATTTCTATGTTCGCAAGTAATGCTTGCAGCTAATATTAACCGTCGGTAATGGACTTTTGGCAGTCATTCCTGTTAACAACTGACTTGTGCTCAGATTAGCTGTCCTGAACTGTACGTTGCACGGACTGGTGGCTGTGTACCTACGAGGGGTATGCTTGTTATAGTGCAGCACAGGTAATCTGAACAGTCGGTAATGGACTTGTGCTCGGATCAGTTGTCCTGCACTGTACGTGCTCCGGACCGGTGGCTGTGTACCTGCGAGGGGTATGCTTGTTATAGTGCAGCACAGGTAATCTGAACAGTCGGTAATGGACTTGTGCTCGGATCAGTTGTCCTGAACTGTACGTGCTCCGGACCGGTGGCTGTGTACCTACGAGGGGTATGCTTGTTATAGTGCAGCACAGGTAATCTGAACAGTCGGTAATGGACTTGTGCTCGGATCAGCTGTCCTGAACTGTACGTTGCTCGGACCGGTGGCTGTGTACCTGCGAGGGGTATGCTTGTTATAGTGCAGCACAGCTAATCTGAACAGTCGGTAATGGACTTGTGCTCGGATCAGCTGTCCTGAACTGTACGTTGCTCGGACCGGTGGCTGTGTACCTACGAGGGGTATGCTTGTTATAGTGCAGCACAGCTAATCTGAACAGTCGGTAATGGACTTGTGCTCGGATCAGCTGTCCTGAACTGTACGTTGCTCGGACCGGTGGCTGTGTACCTGCGAGGGGTATGCTTGTTATAGTGCAGCACAGGTAATCTGAACAGTCGGTAATGGACTTGTGCTCGGATCAGCTGTCCTGAACTGTACGTTGCTCGGACCGGTGGCTGTGTACCTACGAGGGGTATGCTTGTTATAGTGCAGCACAGGTAATCTGAACAGTCGGTAATGGACTTGTGCTCGGATCAGCTGTCCTGAACTGTACGTTGCTCGGACCGGTGGCTGTGTACCTACGAGGGGTATGCTTGTTATAGTGCAGCACAGGTAATCTGAACAGTCGGTAATGGACTTGTGCTCGGATCAGTTGTCCTGAACTGTACGTGCTCCGGACCGGTGGCTGTGTACCTACGAGGGGTATGCTTGTTATAGTGCAGCACAGGTAATCTGAACAGTCGGTAATGGACTTGTGCTCGGATCAGCTGTCCTGAACTGTACGTTGCTCGGACCGGTGGCTGTGTACCTGCGAGGGGTATGCTTGTTATAGTGCAGCACAGGTAATCTGAACAGTCGGTAATGGACTTGTGCTCGGATCAGTTGTCCTGAACTGTACGTGCTCCGGACCGGTGGCTGTGTACCTACGAGGGGTATGCTTGTTATAGTGCAGCACAGGTAATCTGAACAGTCGGTAATGGACTTGTGCTCGGATCAGCTGTCCTGAACTGTACGTTGCTCGGACCGGTGGCTGTGTACCTGCGAGGGGTATGCTTGTTATAGTGCAGCACAGGTAATCTGAACAGTCGGTAATGGACTTGTGCTCGGATCAGCTGTCCTGCACTGTACGTTGCTCGGACCGGTGGCTGTGTACCTACGAGGGGTATGCTTGTTATAGTGCAGCACAGGTAATCTGAACAGTCGGTAATGGACTTGTGCTCGGATCAGCTGTCCTGCACTGTACGTTGCTCGGACCGGTGGCTGTGTACCTACGAGGGGTATGCTTGTTATAGTGCAGCACAGGTAATCTGAACAGTCGGTAATGGACTTGTGCTCGGATCAGCTGTCCTGAACTGTACGTTGCTCGGACCGGTGGCTGTGTACCTACGAGGGGTATGCTTGTTATAGTGCAGCACAGGTAATCTGAACAGTCGGTAATGGACTTGTGCTCGGATCAGCTGTCCTGAACTGTACGTTGCTCGGACCGGTGGCTGTGTACCTACGAGGGGTATGCTTGTTATAGTGCAGCACAGGTAATCTGAACAGTCGGTAATGGACTTGTGCTCGGATCAGCTGTCCTGAACTGTACGTTGCTCGGACCGGTGGCTGTGTACCTACGAGGGGTATGCTTGTTATAGTGCAGCACAGGTAATCTGAACAGTCGGTAATGGACTTGTGCTCGGATCAGCTGTCCTGAACTGTACGTTGCTCGGACCGGTGGCTGTGTACCTACGAGGGGTATGCTTGTTATAGTGCAGCACAGGTAATCTGAACAGTCGGTAATGGACTTGTGCTCGGATCAGTTGTCCTGAACTGTACGTGCTCCGGACCGGTGGCTGTGTACCTACGAGGGGTATGCTTGTTATAGTGCAGCACAGGTAATCTGAACAGTCGGTAATGGACTTGTGCTCGGATCAGCTGTCCTGAACTGTACGTTGCTCGGACCGGTGGCTGTGTACCTGCGAGGGGTATGCTTGTTATAGTGCAGCACAGGTAATCTGAACAGTCGGTAATGGACTTGTGCTCGGATCAGTTGTCCTGAACTGTACGTGCTCCGGACCGGTGGCTGTGTACCTACGAGGGGTATGCTTGTTATAGTGCAGCACAGGTAATCTGAACAGTCGGTAATGGACTTGTGCTCGGATCAGCTGTCCTGAACTGTACGTTGCTCGGACCGGTGGCTGTGTACCTGCGAGGGGTATGCTTGTTATAGTGCAGCACAGGTAATCTGAACAGTCGGTAATGGACTTGTGCTCGGATCAGCTGTCCTGCACTGTACGTTGCTCGGACCGGTGGCTGTGTACCTACGAGGGGTATGCTTGTTATAGTGCAGCACAGGTAATCTGAACAGTCGGTAATGGACTTGTGCTCGGATCAGCTGTCCTGCACTGTACGTTGCTCGGACCGGTGGCTGTGTACCTACGAGGGGTATGCTTGTTATAGTGCAGCACAGGTAATCTGAACAGTCGGTAATGGACTTGTGCTCGGATCAGTTGTCCTGAACTGTACGTTGCACGGACTGGTGGCTGTGTACCTACGAGGGGTATGCTTGTTATAGTGCAGCACAGGTAATCTGAACAGTCGGTAATGGACTTGTGCTCGGATCAGCTGTCCTGAACTGTACGTTGCTCGGACCGGTGGCTGTGTACCTGCGAGGGGTATGCTTGTTATAGTGCAGCACAGGTAATCTGAACAGTCGGTAATGGACTTGTGCTCGGATCAGTTGTCCTGAACTGTACGTGCTCCGGACCGGTGGCTGTGTACCTACGAGGGGTATGCTTGTTATAGTGCAGCACAGGTAATCTGAACAGTCGGTAATGGACTTGTGCTCGGATCAGCTGTCCTGAACTGTACGTTGCTCGGACCGGTGGCTGTGTACCTACGAGGGGTATGCTTGTTATAGTGCAGCACAGGTAATCTGAACAGTCGGTAATGGACTTGTGCTCGGATCAGCTGTCCTGAACTGTACGTTGCTCGGACCGGTGGCTGTGTACCTACGAGGGGTATGCTTGTTATAGTGCAGCACAGGTAATCTGAACAGTCGGTAATGGACTTGTGCTCGGATCAGTTGTCCTGAACTGTACGTGCTCCGGACCGGTGGCTGTGTACCTACGAGGGGTATGCTTGTTATAGTGCAGCACAGGTAATCTGAACAGTCGGTAATGGACTTGTGCTCGGATCAGCTGTCCTGAACTGTACGTTGCTCGGACCGGTGGCTGTGTACCTACGAGGGGTATGCTTGTTATAGTGCAGCACAGGTAATCTGAACAGTCGGTAATGGACTTGTGCTCGGATCAGTTGTCCTGAACTGTACGTGCTCCGGACCGGTGGCTGTGTACCTACGAGGGGTATGCTTGTTATAGTGCAGCACAGGTAATCTGAACAGTCGGTAATGGACTTGTGCTCGGATCAGCTGTCCTGAACTGTACGTTGCTCGGACCGGTGGCTGTGTACCTACGAGGGGTATGCTTGTTATAGTGCAGCACAGGTAATCTGAACAGTCGGTAATGGACTTGTGCTCGGATCAGCTGTCCTGAACTGTACGTTGCTCGGACCGGTGGCTGTGTACCTACGAGGGGTATGCTTGTTATAGTGCAGCACAGGTAATCTGAACAGTCGGTAATGGACTTGTGCTCGGATCAGCTGTCCTGAACTGTACGTTGCTCGGACCGGTGGCTGTGTACCTACGAGGGGTATGCTTGTTATAGTGCAGCACAGGTAATCTGAACAGTCGGTAATGGACTTGTGCTCGGATCAGTTGTCCTGAACTGTACGTTGCTCGGACCGGTGGCTGTGTACCTGCGAGGGGTATGCTTGTTATAGTGCAGCACAGGTAATCTGAACAGTCGGTAATGGACTTGTGCTCCGATCAGCTGTCCTGAACTGTACGTGCTCCGGACCGGTGGCTGTGTACCTACGAGGGGTATGCTTGTTATAGTGCAGCACAGGTAATCTGAACAGTCGGTAATGGACTTGTGCTCGGATCAGCTGTCCTGAACTGTACGTTGCTCGGACCGGTGGCTGTGTACCTACGAGGGGTATGCTTGTTATAGTGCAGCACAGGTAATCTGAACAGTCGGTAATGGACTTGTGCTCGGATCAGCTGTCCTGAACTGTACGTGCTCCGGACCGGTGGCTGTGTACCTACGAGGGGTATGCTTGTTATAGTGCAGCACAGGTAATCTGAACAGTCGGTAATGGACTTGTGCTCGGATCAGCTGTCCTGAACTGTACGTTGCTCGGACCGGTGGCTGTGTACCTACGAGGGGTATGCTTGTTATAGTGCAGCACAGGTAATCTGAACAGTCGGTAATGGACTTGATCTCGGATCAGCTGTCCTGAACTGTACGTGCTCCGGACCGGTGGCTGTGTACCTACGAGGGGTATGCTTGTTATAGTGCAGCACAGGTAATCTGAACAGTCGGTAATGGACTTGTGCTCGGATCAGCTGTCCTGAACTGTACGTTGCTCGGACCGGTGGCTGTGTACCTACGAGGGGTATGCTTGTTATAGTGCAGCACAGGTAATCTGAACAGTCGGTAATGGACTTGTGCTCGGATCAGCTGTCCTGAACTGTACGTTGCTCGGACCGGTGGCTGTGTACCTACGAGGGGTATGCTTGTTATAGTGCAGCACAGGTAATCTGAACAGTCGGTAATGGACTTGTGCTCGGATCAGCTGTCCTGAACTGTACGTGCTCCGGACCGGTGGCTGTGTACCTACGAGGGGTATGCTTGTTATAGTGCAGCACAGGTAATCTGAACAGTCGGTAATGGACTTGTGCTCGGATCAGCTGTCCTGAACTGTACGTTGCTCGGACCGGTGGCTGTGTACCTACGAGGGGTATGCTTGTTATAGTGCAGCACAGGTAATCTGAACAGTCGGTAATGGACTTGTGCTCGGATCAGTTGTCCTGAACTGTACGTGCTCCGGACCGGTGGCTGTGTACCTACGAGGGGTATGCTTGTTATAGTGCAGCACAGGTAATCTGAACAGTCGGTAATGGACTTGTGCTCGGATCAGCTGTCCTGAACTGTACGTGCTCCGGACCGGTGGCTGTGTACCTACGAGGGGTATGCTTGTTATAGTGCAGCACAGGTAATCTGAACAGTCGGTAATGGACTTGTGCTCGGATCAGTTGTCCTGAACTGTACGTGCTCCGGACCGGTGGCTGTGTACCTACGAGGGGTATGCTTGTTATAGTGCAGCACAGGTAATCTGAACAGTCGGTAATGGACTTGTGCTCGGATCAGCTGTCCTGAACTGTACGTTGCTCGGACCGGTGGCTGTGTACCTACGAGGGGTATGCTTGTTATAGTGCAGCACAGGTAATCTGAACAGTCGGTAATGGACTTGTGCTCGGATCAGCTGTCCTGAACTGTACGTTGCTCGGACCGGTGGCTGTGTACCTACGAGGGGTATGCTTGTTATAGTGCAGCACAGGTAATCTGAACAGTCGGTAATGGACTTGTGCTCGGATCAGCTGTCCTGAACTGTACGTTGCTCGGACCGGTGGCTGTGTACCTACGAGGGGTATGCTTGTTATAGTGCAGCACAGGTAATTTGAACAGTCGGTAATGGACTTGTGCTCGGATCAGCTGTCCTGAACTGTACGTTGCTCGGACCGGTGGCTGTGTACCTACGAGGGGTATGCTTGTTATAGTGCAGCACAGGTAATCTGAACAGTCGGTAATGGACTTGTGCTCGGATCAGTTGTCCTGAACTGTACGTGCTCCGGACCGGTGGCTGTGTACCTACGAGGGGTATGCTTGTTATAGTGCAGCACAGGTAATCTGAACAGTCGGTAATGGACTTGTGCTCGGATCAGCTGTCCTGAACTGTACGTTGCTCGGACCGGTGGCTGTGTACCTACGAGGGGTATGCTTGTTATAGTGCAGCACAGGTAATCTGAACAGTCGGTAATGGACTTGTGCTCGGATCAGTTGTCCTGAACTGTACGTGCTCCGGACCGGTGGCTGTGTACCTACGAGGGGTATGCTTGTTATAGTGCAGCACAGGTAATCTGAACAGTCGGTAATGGACTTGTGCTCGGATCAGCTGTCCTGAACTGTACGTTGCTCGGACCGGTGGCTGTGTACCTGCGAGGGGTATGCTTGTTATAGTGCAGCACAGGTAATCTGAACAGTCGGTAATGGACTTGTGCTCGGATCAGTTGTCCTGAACTGTACGTTGCTCGGACCGGTGGCTGTGTACCTGCGAGGGGTATGCTTGTTATAGTGCAGCACAGGTAATCTGAACAGTCGGTAATGGACTTGTGCTCGGATCAGTTGTCCTGAACTGTACGTTGCTCGGACCGGTGGCTGTGTACCTGCGAGGGGTATGCTTGTTATAGTGCAGCACAGGTAATCTGAACAGTCGGTAATGGACTTGTGCTCGGATCAGCTGTCCTGAACTGTACGTTGCTCGGACCGGTGGCTGTGTACCTGCGAGGGGTATGCTTGTTATAGTGCAGCACAGGTAATCTGAACAGTCGGTAATGGACTTGTGCTCGGATCAGCTGTCCTGAACTGTACGTTGCTCGGACCGGTGGCTGTGTACCTGCGAGGGGTATGCTTGTTATAGTGCAGCACAGGTAATCTGAACAGTCGGTAATGGACTTGTGCTCGGATCAGCTGTCCTGAACTGTACGTTGCTCGGACCGGTGGCTGTGTACCTGCGAGGGGTATGCTTGTTATAGTGCAGCACAGGTAATCTGAACAGTCGGTAATGGACTTGTGCTCGGATCAGTTGTCCTGCACTGTACGTGCTCCGGACCGGTGGCTGTGTACCTGCGAGGGGTATGCTTGTTATAGTGCAGCACAGGTAATCTGAACAGTCGGTAATGGACTTGTGCTCGGATCAGTTGTCCTGCACTGTACGTGCTCCGGACCGGTGGCTGTGTACCTGCGAGGGGTATGCTTGTTATAGTGCAGCACAGGTAATCTGAACAGTCGGTAATGGACTTGTGCTCGGATCAGCTGTCCTGAACTGTACGTTGCTCGGACCGGTGGCTGTGTACCTGCGAGGGGTATGCTTGTTATAGTGCAGCACAGGTAATCTGAACAGTCGGTAATGGACTTGTGCTCGGATCAGTTGTCCTGCACTGTACGTGCTCCGGACCGGTGGCTGTGTACCTGCGAGGGGTATGCTTGTTATAGTGCAGCACAGGTAATCTGAACAGTCGGTAATGGACTTGTGCTCGGATCAGTTGTCCTGAACTGTACGTTGCTCGGACCGGTGGCTGTGTACCTGCGAGGGGTATGCTTGTTATAGTGCAGCACAGCTAATCTGAACAGTCGGTAATGGACTTGTGCTCGGATCAGCTGTCCTGCACTGTACGTGCTCCGGACCGGTGGCTGTGTACCTGCGAGGGGTATGCTTGTTATAGTGCAGCACAGCTAATCTGAACAGTCGGTAATGGACTTGTGCTCGGATCAGCTGTCCTGAACTGTACGTTGCTCGGACCGGTGGCTGTGTACCTGCGAGGGGTATGCTTGTTATAGTGCAGCACAGGTAATCTGAACAGTCGGTAATGGACTTGTGCTCGGATCAGTTGTCCTGAACTGTACGTTGCTCGGACCGGTGGCTGTGTACCTGCGAGGGGTATGCTTGTTATAGTGCAGCACAGGTAATCTGAACAGTCGGTAATGGACTTGTGCTCGGATCAGCTGTCCTGCACTGTACGTTGCTCGGACCGGTGGCTGTGTACCTGCGAGGGGTATGCTTGTTATACTGCAGCACAGCTAATCTGAACAGTCGGTAATGGACTTGTGCTCGGATCAGTTGTCCTGCACTGTACGTTGCTCGGACCGGTGGCTGTGTACCTGCGAGGGGTATGCTTGTTATAGTGCAGCACAGCTAATCTGAACAGTCGGTAATGGACTTGTGCTCGGATCAGCTGTCCTGCACTGTACGTGCTCCGGACCGGTGGCTGTGTACCTGCGAGGGGTATGCTTGTTATAGTGCAGCACAGCTAATCTGAACAGTCGGTAATGGACTTGTGCTCGGATCAGCTGTCCTGAACTGTACGTTGCTCGGACCGGTGGCTGTGTACCTGCGAGGGGTATGCTTGTTATAGTGCAGCACAGGTAATCTGAACAGTCGGTAATGGACTTGTGCTCGGATCAGTTGTCCTGAACTGTACGTTGCTCGGACCGGTGGCTGTGTACCTGCGAGGGGTATGCTTGTTATAGTGCAGCACAGGTAATCTGAACAGTCGGTAATGGACTTGTGCTCGGATCAGCTGTCCTGCACTGTACGTTGCTCGGACCGGTGGCTGTGTACCTGCGAGGGGTATGCTTGTTATACTGCAGCACAGCTAATCTGAACAGTCGGTAATGGACTTGTGCTCGGATCAGCTGTCCTGCACTGTACGTTGCTCGGACCGGTGGCTGTGTACCTGCGAGGGGTATGCTTGTTATAGTGCAGCACAGGTAATCTGAACAGTCGGTAATGGACTTGTGCTCGGATCAGCTGTCCTGCACTGTACGTTGCTCGGACCGGTGGCTGTGTACCTGCGAGGGGTATGCTTGTTATACTGCAGCACAGCTAATCTGAACAGTCGGTAATGGACTTGTGCTCGGATCAGCTGTCCTGCACTGTACGTTGCTCGGACCGGTGGCTGTGTACCTGCGAGGGGTATGCTTGTTATAGTGCAGCACAGGTAATCTGAACAGTCGGTAATGGACTTGTGCTCGGATCAGTTGTCCTGAACTGTACGTTGCTCGGACCGGTGGCTGTGTACCTGCGAGGGGTATGCTTGTTATACTGCAGCACAGCTAATCTGAACAGTCGGTAATGGACTTGTGCTCGGATCAGCTGTCCTGCACTGTACGTTGCTCGGACCGGTGGCTGTGTACCTGCGAGGGGTATGCTTGTTATACTGCAGCACAGCTAATCTGAACAGTCGGTAATGGACTTGTGCTCGGATCAGCTGTCCTGCACTGTACGTTGCTCGGACCGGTGGCTGTGTACCTGCGAGGGGTATGCTTGTTATACTGCAGCACAGCTAATCTGAACAGTCGGTAATGGACTTGTGCTCGGATCAGCTGTCCTGCACTGTACGTTGCTCGGACCGGTGGCTGTGTACCTGCGAGGGGTATGCTTGTTATACTGCAGCACAGCTAATCTGAACAGTCGGTAATGGACTTGTGCTCGGATCAGCTGTCCTGCACTGTACGTTGCTCGGACCGGTGGCTGTGTACCTGCGAGGGGTATGCTTGTTATACTGCAGCACAGCTAATCTGAACAGTCGGTAATGGTCTTGTGCTCGGATCAGCTGTCCTGCACTGTACGTTGCTCGGACCGGTGGCTGTGTACCTGCGAGGGGTATGCTTGTTATAGTGCAGCACAGGTAATCTGAACAGTCGGTAATGGACTTGTGCTCGGATCAGTTGTCCTGAACTGTACGTTGCTCGGACCGGTGGCTGTGTACCTGCGAGGGGTATGCTTGTTATACTGCAGCACAGGTAATCTGAACAGTCGGTAATGGACTTGTGCTCGGATCAGCTGTCCTGCACTGTACGTTGCTCGGACCGGTGGCTGTGTACCTGCGAGGGGTATGCTTGTTATAGTGCAGCACAGGTAATCTGAACAGTCGGTAATGGACTTGTGCTCGGATCAGCTGTCCTGAACTGTACGTGCTCCGGACCGGTGGCTGTGTACCTGCGAGGGGTATGCTTGTTATACTGCAGCACAGCTAATCTGAACAGTCGGTAATGGACTTGTGCTCGGATCAGTTGTCCTGAACTGTACGTGCTCCGGACCGGTGGCTGTGTACCTGCGAGGGGTATGCTTGTTATACTGCAGCACAGCTAATCTGAACAGTCGGTAATGGACTTGTGCTCGGATCAGTTGTCCTGAACTGTACGTTGCTCGGACCGGTGGCTGTGTACCTGCGAGGGGTATGCTTGTTATACTGCAGCACAGCTAATCTGAACAGTCGGTAATGGACTTGTGCTCGGATCAGCTGTCCTGCACTGTACGTTGCTCGGACCGGTGGCTGTGTACCTGCGAGGGGTATGCTTGTTATACTGCAGCACAGCTAATCTGAACAGTCGGTAATGGACTTGTGCTCGGATCAGCTGTCCTGCACTGTACGTTGCTCGGACCGGTGGCTGTGTACCTGCGAGGGGTATGCTTGTTATACTGCAGCACAGCTAATCTGAACAGTCGGTAATGGACTTGTGCTCGGATCAGCTGTCCTGCACTGTACGTTGCTCGGACCGGTGGCTGTGTACCTGCGAGGGGTATGCTTGTTATAGTGCAGCACAGGTAATCTGAACAGTCGGTAATGGACTTGTGCTCGGATCAGTTGTCCTGAACTGTACGTTGCTCGGACCGGTGGCTGTGTACCTGCGAGGGGTATGCTTGTTATACTGCAGCACAGGTAATCTGAACAGTCGGTAATGGACTTGTGCTCGGATCAGCTGTCCTGCACTGTACGTTGCTCGGACCGGTGGCTGTGTACCTGCGAGGGGTATGCTTGTTATAGTGCAGCACAGGTAATCTGAACAGTCGGTAATGGACTTGTGCTCGGATCAGCTGTCCTGCACTGTACGTGCTCCGGACCGGTGGCTGTGTACCTGCGAGGGGTATGCTTGTTATACTGCAGCACAGCTAATCTGAACAGTCGGTAATGGACTTGTGCTCGGATCAGCTGTCCTGCACTGTACGTGCTCCGGACCGGTGGCTGTGTACCTGCGAGGGGTATGCTTGTTATAGTGCAGCACAGGTAATCTGAACAGTCGGTAATGGACTTGTGCTCGGATCAGCTGTACTGCACTGTACGTGCTCCGGACCGGTGGCTGTGTACCTGCGAGGGGTATGCTTGTTATAGTGCAGCACAGGTAATCTGAACAGTCGGTAATGGACTTGTGCTCGGATCAGCTGTCCTGCACTGTACGTTGCTCGGACCGGTGGCTGTGTACCTGCGAGGGGTATGCTTGTTATAGTGCAGCACAGGTAATCTGAACAGTCGGTAATGGACTTGTGCTCGGATCAGCTGTCCTGCACTGTACGTTGCTCGGACCGGTGGCTGTGTACCTGCGAGGGGTATGCTTGTTATAGTGCAGCACAGGTAATCTGAACAGTCGGTAATGGACTTGTGCTCGGATCAGCTGTCCTGCACTGTACGTGCTCCGGACCGGTGGCTGTGTACCTGCGAGGGGTATGCTTGTTATACTGCAGCACAGCTAATCTGAACAGTCGGTAATGGACTTGTGCTCGGATCAGTTGTCCTGAACTGTACGTGCTCCGGACCGGTGGCTGTGTACCTGCGAGGGGTATGCTTGTTATAGTGCAGCACAGGTAATCTGAACAGTCGGTAATGGACTTGTGCTCGGATCAGTTGTCCTGAACTGTACGTTGCTCGGACCGGTGGCTGTGTACCTGCGAGGGGTATGCTTGTTATAGTGCAGCACAGGTAATCTGAACAGTCGGTAATGGACTTGTGCTCGGATCAGTTGTCCTGAACTGTACGTTGCTCGGACCGGTGGCTGTGTACCTGCGAGGGGTATGCTTGTTATAGTGCAGCACAGGTAATCTGAACAGTCGGTAATGGACTTGTGCTCGGATCAGTTGTCCTGAACTGTACGTTGCTCGGACCGGTGGCTGTGTACCTACGAGGGGTATGCTTGTTATACTGCAGCACAGGTAATCTGAACAGTCGGTAATGGACTTGTGCTCGGATCAGCTGTCCTGCACTGTACGTGCTCCGGACCGGTGGCCGTTGTGACGCCGGTGGCTTGTGGTGTGCTTGCAGCCTGTTCGAGCAGGAGATCATGAGCTACGTGCCTGCGGTGCCCCCGGCCGCGCGCTCTCCCCGGGGCTCGCCCCAGCTGTCCCCGCAGGCGTCCCCGGGCCTGTCGCGGGCCAACGCCCGGGCCCCGGCGCCCTACCGCCGCGACTTCGAGGCCAAGCTGCGCAACTTCTACCGCAAGCTGGAGTCCAAGGGCTACGGCCAGGGCCCCAGCAAGCTCAAGTGAGTGGCCCTTTACGTGCCTCGCTAGCGATTACCAAGTGTGAGATATAATATAGTAGTCATGGGTGGGTCCAGGGCTCGGGCCTATCTCAGTGTGTGAAATAATTATACATACTCGCTGTGGTTATTTTAAAGTAAAATAATTTTATAAATAAAGCTTAGTTTGGACTTATAAAATAGTAACCATAATTTTACCCTGTATTTTCAGGTTAAATAACATTCTAAAAAAGAGTCTAGGTAAGTAATAACCGTGCAATTATAATGTAGCTCGTGGCTGTAAAATTTTTGGGTTGGGGGGAAGGGGTCGTCTCCGATCCTGGGTCCAGGGCCCGTAATCGAATGTGGAGGCCATGAATATATAGCACGTGTGTTTGCAATTGTCATCAGACGACAAATTCAAAGGACGTGTAGTGTTCAATTTGACAGAAATAGCCCTTAGCCATTAGTTGTGACGAGAGGAAAAAAAATGAACGTGTTGTGTATGAGAGACCCCCACCTTGAGGCTCGGTTTATGAATTAAGGCGCAATAACGCAACGCCAAAGTATTGTTTAGCTTCCAACTTTCTTGTGTTTTGTCTTGCGTTTTCTGACGACCATATTTGAAGTTAAAGTGATCCGAAAACTTGTAGAGATGTAAAAATTTTTATGTGCATGGAAGTCCACGATGTTCTTTTTTTATTGTTACTCTAAAACATATGGTGAGTAAATTTGTGATCCAACAATGACTGCAAGAGAGGTATCTGAATATCCTTTACTAGTAGTAATAACAAATTAAAATAACCAATTTGGCATGGGAGACTGGGCCTTCGATAGTGTCTATTTCTCCAACTCAATTCGCCAATCCCTTGTGATATACTTTAATTGATAACAGATGCCCTTTAACCAGCCTCTCGTAGTTTATTCAATTAGCATTAAAATATAGTAATGTATCGTTGTATGTGCAACTGCTAACCCACATATGTTCCCTGGCCCTTGAGTGATATGATGTACAATGCTTAATAGGAGGAAACCAGTATGGCCTGACTTGGCGTATCGCTCATGTGGCGAGGGTTGTTGGTTCGATCTCAACAGCTCTGCACGCTTCATGTTCATGAGCCACCGAGTGTTTGGAGACCCTACCGCTAAGAACGTTCACTCTGGGTCTGGAGCCCGGGACTGTGTGTTGGCCTCTGCGTGCGCGTACAGCCAATACTAGCTCGTCCATTTGTCTGTCAGCTCCACGAAACTAGCCAATCAATTTAAAAACACTTTTGTTAAAACACTTACCCAAATCAGTGCACCCCACAGCCCATTATTTTTCGATGATGTTTACTATTTGTTTTTTTGGTTTCCGTTCATATTGTATTAACAAAATCTCTGAAGAATTCAGTGTGGTGACTGAATTGTTTGGACTTAAGTATTAAAAGCCGCAATTTTACTACGCAAACCATTTGTGCGAAAAAAAAATAAAAATTCCACAGGCTTGTATTCTTGTTGACTGGCGTAACCAGCCATGTAAATGAATCCATCCGTTGAAAGTGTGTATGAGTTTGCCAAACTTGTGACAGGCATCCGCTTGTCTGCAGGTCATGCGAAGGGCTTGTGTCGTTCCCACAATGACGCGGAAAAACGGATCACGGACCCGCTAGATGTTTTCGTTTCACTATCCGTCCGCGGCTTCCACAATGCACGGGGGGAACTTGAACTAGCGTAATAGAAATAAACCACAAGGTGATGATGGAACACTAGCCATCCTTGTACTTGAAAATTATTTTTTAAAGAATTCGCAACTTAAACAAACGTGGCTCCACGTGGTTATTGGTCGCGAGGAGTAGTGACGTGAACGGGAGAGCCGGGCAGCACCGCGCCATCGTAGATACTCTATTCTGGGTGTGGTCGTGGTCTCGGGAGGGGAACTGACGGCGTACTGTCCGCAGGCTGCACATCCGGCGAGACCACCTGCTGGAGGACGCCTTCAACAAGATCATGGCGGCCTCCAAGAAGGACCTGCAGAAGAGCAAGCTGTACGTGACGTTCGACCGCGAGGAGGGCCTGGACTACGGCGGGCCGTCGCGCGAGTTCTTCTTCCTGCTGTCCCGGGAGCTGTTCAACCCCTACTACGGCCTGTTCGAGTACTCCGCCAACGACACGTACACCGTGCAGGTGTCGCCCATGTCCGCCTTCGTCGACAACCACCACGAGTGGTGAGTCTCCCGAGTCTACGTTTAGTGGTGGGAATGATGGATATTTTTAGGATTTTTTCTTACGTGAATTTATCTTTAAAATTGCTTCCGTAGTGGGAGGCAATTAAAAACAAACTAATGATAGCAAAATCGGGGGATACAGTTCAGTGTTGCAGCTACATATCTATCATCTCCATACAAAAATTTAATCGCACCGCTGGATAGCTAAAGGATCAAAGAATTAGTTACGCTGAGTGAGGACTGCGACGCATCGTGCGCGGTGGAGGGGGAAGCACCGCTATTTTGAGGTCATTTTGCTGCGTTTCGAGATTTACATTTAGTATAACTTTTTGACTCGGACAAGCTACGACGTTCGTTTCAGTTTCAAGCTCTCGTCAAAATCTATCGATTGCATATTTAAAACAGTGTAAAATAGTTTTACAGTGAATATATATGGTGTTAAAATAAAAAAATATATAAACAAAAATGTCGGCCTATACGCGACTTCTTAGTGTTCAAACATTATAACATTATAACATGCATAAAATAGCGTATTATATATTTTGTATAGAAAATTATTATCTGTTACGTACATGTATTCATGTATAACACATGGCCGTGTCAATGACCCAGCCACACCCCCTTTTTTTTTTTTTTCTGGGAAAGGGGGATATATATCCCCCTCTCATCTATCCCTACCCCCACCCCAGCATACACCCCTATTCGCACCTTCCTTTGGTTGTGCCTTTTCATTTTTTGCTCGTGTAGAATAGCTAGAAACTTATGAGGCATGCATAAATGCACTAGTAAGGAAATAACACCAGGAAAAATTATTGGACCACTTTGCTTTGTAAAATTACATTTTGTGTTATGCAAGATACCTATTAAGTGAAATTTTGACACATTACAACACAGTGTCAAGGGCGGTAATTATATATTTTTTTCAATATTTCTTATGCTGCTACTCTTTCAAAACAAAATTGTATGTACATACTGTGTAAATGTTTTTTCGAAATGTTTTTTATGTTGGCTATACCACAATACATTGTTTTTAAGCATTTAATTACATCATGAGTAATTTTGACTTGCCCATCAAATCATGACCTTTGTAAGGCTTTGTTGAAAGGAGGCAAAAGTGCGTGATTTTATAGATGTCTTTGTTGTAATAATTGTTTAATAAGTTAATTACAGGCAAGAGTGGCATTGCCTGTGCTATTCTTGCGGGAGAAACAGTATGTGTTGTGTGTTGGGAGTTTTCCACATTCCCACGCCATTACGCTGTGATGCAATGGAAAGATCCACAATGTAATCATGTTTCATAATTCACCTTGGTGCGTAACCATGACATAATTTCTGATGGGGCTTTTGGAAACCAGTAAAATACTTTTTGTACTACATTATTATATTGGTAACTATGCTAATTTAAGGTAAGACGAACACAAAACTACCCATTTGCAGTTACAGATATTCACAGACAGATAACAAAGAAAATAAATTTTGCATGGACACAAGGTCATAACATTTTAGTGGTTTTACTCTTCTGTTCAGGGGTCTGTGAGTACTCAAAAAACATTATTCATGAAAAATTTTATATTTAGTATTCATGAATAATTTGATATTTGATTCAACATTTCAGTTTGATTATTTTTTTAAATTATATGTTACCATTGTGGGACTCATTCACAAAAAAAAATATATATAAAAAATTTAAATTGTATTAGACTATGATGATTTATTGAGACTTTTAGATTTGTTTATTTCAAAAAATTATTCAAGCATGGTTTTTATACTTTTTTTATCATTGTTTATGATTTAAAATTATTAATAATATTTTTTATGTGTATAGCCAGTTAGATCAACAAAACAATTTAAAGTTTAAAATTTCACTGGTTTAAAAAATATATATATAGTTCCTTCCCTTTATTTTACTTCTGTTTATTATTATTTTATATGTACATTCCTCTTTTTTTATTTTACTGTATTTTGAATTTTTTTTTTTTTTTGAAACACTTGTAAAGTGTGAAAAATAATTTTCATTGTCTTTTAAATAAAGAACGCAAGTAATTTTGTTTAAAGTAGCATTTTTCATACATGAATTTCCATAGGCATCATGTTATGTGGGTAGATTTTTAAAACCTACTTTTCTTATCTTCTTTGAATGATTCTTGCAATGGTGAAGATTGATTTAAGTTTTTTTTTTTACATGCACCATTGCTGGTTAAGCTATAATTCATACGGAACCTCAGTAATGAACAAAATAGCTGAATTTGCAAACAGCCAGAAGGCAAGCCAAAATTAGTCAATGTCAAAGATCAAAAAAAAATTCATTGGAAGTAATTAGAAAAATATTACAGCACAGATGAACACGGCGGGCTGGCAACAATGAGACAGTTACAACAAAACAGTTTTTTTCTTCTTTCCATTATTGAGGTTTCTCATTACGTAGGTACAGTTTAATTAGGAATGGCGTATGTCCGAAAAAACATTTTCTTTCGTTGTCTCTTTGTCATGTACGTTCCTTTCTGCTGTGCCCACCTTCTTCTGCCCAGTCGCTCCGCCGACGCATCGGTCCCGTGAGTGCAACGCCGTCGCTCTTGTTGCAGGTTCCGGTTCAGTGGGCGTGTCCTGGGCTTGGCCCTGGTGCACCAGTACCTTCTGGATGCCTTCTTCACCCGCCCCTTCTACAAGGCCCTGCTCAGGCTGTGAGTACGCACTGCTGCCACTCTCGTGCCATCTCGTTGGCTCTCAATTGTTCACCCTCTGCTTCGCACTAGAGCCGTGCCGATACGAACCGGCAGAAGCCCATTTTACTGATATTTAGTTGGATCGGCGTTTCTGCCAATTCTCGATACTCTTTTTAATTTTCAGGCCGATGTTATTGAAAAAATGAAAGATGCCTGTCATAACTTAAAAAATCCATCAGTACCTTTTTCAATTTTCGTACTACTACATTTCTTAGCTACGTATGCCAGCTGTACACTCCAAACTTTTAATAAGCTCCTTGAATCGAAGACGTTGTAAATATATATATCACCAGCGTTGTAAAGGTAGATGAGAACGATAAACTTTCTTTATTTAAAGCATGGCTACTTTTACAAACATCGGAAAATACAAACTGCTGCAAAGAAATGTTCGTAACATCGTGATGGAAACATTTAATTTGCCTCTATTAGTAAATTCATGTTTCAATAAGCAACTAACAGGTCATCAACAAACAAATTACCACAAGTTAAAAATATGAGTAAAAAAAGAGAAGTTATGTTGCATTTATAAACTAAAATGCATGTTCATTTGCATCCTCGGGTAAGCAAAATCTCAAATAACACAACAGAATAAGAGAACAGTCTCAGTTTTCTGTTGACTCAGTGGAATCATTTTTGGGGTGTGATGTTTTTCCGGCTTTTCTTCTGTGTAGATTCTTTCACGTCACTTCATAATTCGCCCAACCAATAAATAATAGCTTTGATGTTAATATTTTGTTTTTAGCTTTCGACAACGGTTTCATTATTTCCTATGTCCCATAGCAAATGTGTAACAGTCTCCAAGGGTAATGGCGCTTTAGGTCGGCTGGAATAATACGGAACCTTTGTTAATTGAAGCCTGGTTAACCAAGTTATCTCTGTAATGTTAGAGACACTGATAAATAGGTTTCGAGTGTGTGTAGTTCTGCGATTAAAAAAAAAATTCTCTGTTACACACATCTATGTGTAGAGACCGGAAAAATTCGCGAATTCATTTCGCGATAAGGCTGAAATACAAATAGTTATACCTCAGTGCTGCCTCTTGCTATTGTATTGGCTCGCAACTCAACCTGGACGACTCTGGGCCAGTGAGGAACACCCAAAACCGAAGCTTTATCGAATCACGGGCCGCTACGTCGGGACACGTCTCCACAAGACAGCAAGCAGCCAATGAGTAGTGGGTGGCATTCGACCCTAGTGTACGCAAGAAATATATGGAGTTCATCCCTGGAGGTCGTTTGAACCCGCGATTTTTTTCCGGTCCCTATCTACGTGTTGTCTACTTCCCAAGTGAGGGATGAAGCATATAAGACATACACACACACACACACACACACACACACACACACAAACACACACTACAGTCATTAATCATCACAATCTTGGTAGGTCTTCATCCCCGTGCGGGGAGGCGAGAGAGTGCACGAGGAACGACGGAGGGGGCTGGGTTGCAGGCCGGTGTCGCTGAGCGACCTGGAGTCGCTGGACGCGGAATTCCACCAGAGCCTGCTGTGGATCAAGGAGAACGACATCACGGGCGACCTGCTGGACCTCACCTTCGCCGTCACCGAGGAGGTGTTCGGCCAGGTGGTGGAGCGCGAGCTCAAGCCGGGCGGCCGCAACGTCAACGTCACCGAGAAGAACAAGAAGGTGCGTGTCCGCGGACCGAACATAGCGACGGTCGTTCAGGGCGTCGATAGGTCGCAGACGTCGTGGGAACCTTGGAGAAAGTAACGGAACTGAAGGAACTGTCACTGAAGTCACAAAAAACGAACAGTAACGGTTTCGGAAGTCACTAAAAATGTGTTTATTTCATTTTATATAGCGGCACTTCGTCTGTTTTTTGTGTTATAAGTGCGCATGCATGACACAATTTATTTAAATATAAAAAAGAGACAGAGATAGAGTGATATATATATAGAGAGAGACGGAGAGATAAGTTGAGATAGAGCGAGGTATAGAAATACACTCACAAACACAAACACAAAAGTTTCTTGATGCCTCACTTCAGTTTATGGTAACACATTGAGTAGAAATAGGCGAATGCTGTTCATGTTAAATCATGTGGAGATTAACTCAAAAAATGGTTTACCTTTTTTACGTAAAAATCAGCACATTCCTGCTAGTGATGTAGTACCAAAATCATTTTCTTACGTACATTTGACGTAGAAATGACGTCATATTACACATTTAAAAACAATGTTTTTAAGTTTTCACTCCTGTCGAAGTCCCCCAGATTGCCTTTAATTACGTTCTGAAAACAAATAGCTATTTTAAAACAGATTGAATAGGATAGTGAACACTTCTTAGGAATCTTTCAAATATTTTATTGTAAACTACCTATTTTTGAACTATTTTTGTTCACTATACATTAAAATACATTTAGTTAAAAAAGTATCGTAATATATATTCTTATTAAAAAAATTTGTTAAAAATTGAGTCACAAGGTATTTGAAGACATCCTTTTGTTGAATCAATTCTCCCTTTGAGATGATTGAGTGCGTCTGTTGTTCCTAGTGATAATTGCACCGCTGTCGCGCGAGACGTGACTCACGCATGGGCGTCGCAAGGATATATATTTTTTTTTTTTGGGGGGGGGGGGACTTCAATTGATTTAGTGTTGATGAATATCCATCCCCTGGGGAAAAAAGCCGTGGGGGGGGGGGGGGGGGGTCCTACCCCGGGAAAATGTGGGGTTTGAAGGTGCAAAAAGGTGGTTTTTAGGCATTTTTCTTTCCTAAATATTCTAATTATAGTTGGTTGCAATATATAATTATATTTTTTATAAAAAAATTTTTTTTTCAGAGAACAAATTTTGTAAAAACACAGTTAACATGATATCTGTATTCGGTATCGGACCTGATTTTGATTTTACACGAAGATTGAATTAAAAAGTGCTCTCGTTACCACGATTGGACTAAATGCACCATGCGCAACATATGGGTTGTATCACAGAAATTAATTTTTAATATAACTACGAAAGTAAATGTATTATTGGAGGGGACGAAATTGAAGACTTTTATTATTGGGGGGGGGGACGTGTCGCCCCCTGGTTGCGACGCCGACGACTCACATAGCGCGGGGCGTGCCGACAGGAGTACCTGGAGCGCGTGGTGCGCTGGCGACTGGAGAGGGGCGTCGCGGACCAGACCGAGTCCCTGGTGCGGGGCTTCTACGAGGTGGTGGACCCCCGCCTGGTGTCGGTGTTCGACGCGCGGGAGCTGGAGCTCGTCATCGCGGGCACGGCCGAGATCGACCTGGCCGACTGGCGCAAGAACACAGAGTACAGATCAGGTACACTGCCCGCCCCTCGACGTTCTCGCGGACTGGCGCTCGCGTCGCACGAGTGGCGAGTTTTGTTTGTGCGTTTCCTTACAGAATGTGTATACCTAATGTTCTGGATAGTGAATACTTTCTACTTTCATTTTACAGCATAATATTTGCAATTTACAACATCCACACAAGTGACACAATTTGTTTGGTGTGTGCTAATGATGAGCAACAATGTTGAAAAACGTAATTTACTAAATACAATTAGTTTATGGAAATATAGATGAAATTCAAAATTATTATAATTAGGATGTAAAATTCAGAAGCTCAAACATCAGATTAATTTTTTTATGAAACTGAAATAGAGTTTATAAACTAAGCGAGAAGAATTTTTTTTTTTTTTTAATTTGTTATATAGTTACAATTTTATTTGGAAAATTATACTTTTTTGCCACAGTATTTTGAAATTGGGATTTGATTATTGTTCCTTTTGAGGAAAAATTATTTATTCCTAGAGAGTTTACCCAACTCTTGGAACATAGCCTTAAAATAATACATGTTTATCATTGTGCAGCAAACCTCTAAACGACGAAACTGAAGGGACCAAATTTAAGTTTGTAATAAAGGAATTCTTTTTAAAGAGTTGGAAATAAGTGAGGCTGTTAAGTTAATAACATATTTTTTCCTGTCATGAATACTAACAGTTAGATTTTGAGCATGTTTGCCACTTAAATCACAAGAAATGTTTTGTCAAATTGGTTTCTGAAAGAAATGAGCTATAGTATTTTTTGCATTCTTAATGGGGTATCAATCATTTCCTTAATGCCATACAACTGTGTTGGTCATCATATAATCTGATGTATAAAATATTCAACCACATAAGTAATATATACTTAAACAATTTAAGAAATTTAAAAAATTAACCATTATTTAAAAGTCAGTAGGAAAAGGTGGTGATTGCGTATTCACATATATTCTGTAATCACATCCATCTGGTCATTGTTTTGTCAGCAACCTCCTCCATTATTATTGTAGTGTTCAATTTCTACTACAAACTTTTTAAAATTCAGATGTGAATATACTTTTTTTTTAAAAACTCCATTAATTGTGTAAAACATTATGCCTATTTAAAAAAAAAAAATGAGAAAATTATTTTAGCATCTTTTCCTCGAAATATATTTTTAAGTAAAGGATAGGAAAAATGTTTGTTATTAAAGAAGATGGAATTTTTAGTTACTTACGCTAGATATATCTTGTATTAGTACTTTTTAAACAGTTATGAGGCCATCTTGGTTGTAAGGGGGTTCATTATACAAATATTACTTCTTTCTCTTTTTTTTAAAATTCTGGCAGTGGAGCTGTGCATTATGCAGTTATATATAGCAAGCTGACTGTTCAATTTTAACACTAACAAAAATAGTTTATTATTTGAAGTTCCATTATTTATAACTTTTAAGTATTCTGTGAGATTATCGGAGTTAATTTTAGCACCTGATGTAGGTCTAGACCCATACAGCGAGTTGTTTGGTTGCAGAGGCATATCCAGAAGGGGAGCACAGGATAATGTGCCTCCCCAGAAGCGTAAGAGATGGATGTCTAACTATAAATAACTGAATCTGATCCTAATGTCTAGAGTCGGTTATGAGTACATAAGGGGTAAGTCTCGTTACCCAGATTTTATTGGGGGAGGGGATGTTCAGACTTGCGGTGCCGTTCCCAGGTGTCAGTCTTTTGCCCGCCCATGATTGGTTGGCAGTATATAGCGGCGGTGGTGTTAGTGGTTGGCTGTGAACGGGGAGGTGCAGCGGCGTGGTTTCCACAGGCTACCACGACAACCACCCGGTGATCCAGTGGTTCTGGACGGCCATCGAGAGGTTCAGCAACGAGCAGCGGCTGCGGCTGCTGCAGTTCGTGACGGGCACGTCCAGCATCCCGTACGAGGGCTTCTCCGCGCTGCGCGGCAGCACGGGCCCGCGCAAGTTCTGCGTCGAGAAGTGGGGGAAGCCCAACAGCCTGCCCCGGTGAGTCGTCTCCTCCCGGGCCTCCCGGCACCCGTTCTAGAGCTCTTTGCAATTTTTTATTTTGACGTGACAACGTCTAATAAATCAATGAACGCCGGCTGCACGCACGAAAAAGTGTCCCGTTACGCAGTGTCCCGTTACGCTCATTGTACGCTTGCGCCGCATCTATCTCTCTTCCACTCAATTGGAACAACAATCGATTTGACTGTTTCGAGGCACATTAAACTTGAAACACTTCCATTCGTTTCCTTTTTTTTCCTATCATCGTCTTATCCTTAACAAAATAACACAGATTGGATGAAGTTAAATAGCAAACATGTATAAAAATTATAGTTAAAATAATCTCTTTGTTAAAGTAATAAACATATTTGAATTAATGAGTGCAAATAAAAGTAAATTTATCAATTAAATTGTAGATTTCATTTTACACCTTCTTTGTATCCATACAAAATAGTGATTATTCAATAAAAATGATTCAATTTTATTCATAAAAGTATGCAATAATTTCATCAATGTTTTGTTATGACGTCACGTTAAACTATCGTCCGTAAACCGACTTTACAGACAACCAATTTTTTTATTTTATGCGGACTGAAGTTAAGTAGTTGCCCTCCTTTTCTACCCACTGGCATCAAGAGCAGGAAAGCTTCCCCCCCCCTTCCCCATACCCCAGCGGCACCTTGAGCAGGTAAGCTCAAACTGAGGGTAATACGCAGCAGGAAGGCACATCCGCAATTGGCCGACACACGGTAGGGCTAACGTGACGCGTACTTGCAGTGACCATAACACATTCAAACAGATACATTCAAACACAAAAAAAATAACAAAAAACTAAATTGTACGATAAATCGAAATAAAACAAATAAAATATTAAATTAGCAAGAAAAATTTACATTGAAAATCATATCATATGAAAATAAAGGGACTAAGTAGTGAATTGGACAAATAAAGGACAGCTAAAAATTCTAGTGAAAACATTCTTCATTTCAAAACATAACCTGGAATAATTTTTTAACTATAAAGTACTTGAATTTTTTAAGTAATAGTTTTCATATTTAGTTAATTGTAGTTCTAAATAAGTATAGATAAGATCATTGTTTTTATTGAGTGTACATGAGATAGTCTGGCATTATATATATAAATATGTTAAGACTGTTGATTTATATAGTGTAATCTAATATGTCTGCAAAGATTTTAGCTTTATAACAAAAAAAATTGGCACATTCCTGCACACAATAGACCTGTATTGTATTGTATATAATTTTGCTTATTATATACAAACACAACCCTGTGATAAAAAGAAATTGTAAGAAAACTTTATTTAAAGGTCCTGAACAATTTTTGAAAAAAGGTTCACCAGGTATTTGTAGATGCCCTATTGTAATTGTCAGGCAAATAATAATAAAAATAAAAATAAAAATTATGCCCAACTAATTGCATTAAGGTTACTTAAAATTTAATGATTATGTAGTGGAACCTTTGAAGAAAAGTTAAAATTTAATAATCTAACATGGCAGTCAAAGCCTTACTCTAAAAGTTTGAATGCTGTGTTTTCTTCTGTTTGCTCTTGTTTTATCAACAACTTTGTGTTTGTCTTTCAGAGCACACACGTGTTTCAACCGCTTGGACCTTCCCCCGTACCCAACGCCGGAAATCCTGTACGAGAAACTGTTGCTGGCCGTCGAAGAGACGAACACTTTCGGGATCGAGTGAGCTCGTGGGCCGCGGCAGACTCGTCGCTGCATAACTGGGAAGGTTGGCAGCTGTGACTGAGAAGTAGTGTGTTTCGACGTGGTGGCAGCACGCGCTTCACGCGGGCGGTTCCTGCAGTTTAAACCAAAGATGGACGAATGTGTGGTTTAGCTTTTGCTTCCCCCCCACCACGCTGCGCAATGTTGCGTTCCTGTGACAACTTGCTTCTGGTCAGTCTAGTTCGTGCTCCCACGCCACGCAGGTCGATTCATCCGCTGCACGTTTTTTATCTCGGCATCTCCTATGCGTCCGAGTTGTTTGCGAGTCATTTCTGGTTAGTGTTATTTATTCTTGTTGTGTTGTCACGTTACGGGCAGCTGCGTTATAACCAAAGTTTTTTTTTTAATGTAATATGTTCCTATGTGTTCGTCCTCAGCTGAATTTGATGAGGGGTGTGTAGAAAAACTCGTCCGTCATAAGCCAAAATGTGCTAAATTATTGACTTTTCTGGTGTTTTAAATTAATGGTGAAGTAATTTATTGACTATCTATATGCTCTCTACAAATTTTATTTTAGGATATTGTGTACAAACAGTCACTTTTTTGACGGTTCCTGCGTAATTAGTCAAAATACAAGACCTTTTCATCCCTGAATCAGCAATTTGTGTTAAATTTTATATTTTTAAGGGTGTTTTAACACGTGTAGTTTTTGAGTACTTGCCATGTTTATTTTATCGCCACGAAAATGCTGTAGGTGCAGTTTTTTTTTTTAATTGACATGGTACTTGTGTGTATGGTGTTATTTGTCCTACGTCAGATTGTAGCCTGTTGGAAGCTTCAGAAAAGTGATTTATTATATCAAGTCAGTATATTGTGGCCAGTGAAGTGAACCGCTCAGTAGAAGTACCGTTTCTGAATGTTGCTACAGAGACTAAGAGCCGAATGAAAATTACGTTTGCGTGCAGTTAAGTACATAGTGTGGGACATTGGAACCCCTGTTTACTCTCCTCCAAGGAGCAGATAACATTTCTTGAATAAAGATAAAATTATTTATGTGCCAGGTATGATGCTGATCACAATTAATTTGCCAATTATTGTTTTCATCGCCACTGCTATATTGTAACATTGACGAAGCACTGAAACATAGTTTAAAGTAATCAAATTGTATCCTGCACAAATATTAAACCTTTAAATGTACGAAATCAAAGGGTCTAAATTTGGGGTTTTACCATATAAAGGAATACACAAAACTGTGATTTTTTTTAAAGTTTTGGCAATGACTTTTGTGTAGATTTGTGAGTGAACGAAAATGGTAAGGCACGTTTAAAACTTTGGAAACTTGATTACACAGTTTTCTTCCCTTGTAATATTAAATATTAAATGCCGTGCTTTTATTTATAAGAATCAATACAATGAATTTAAATCAAAATATTAAAATATATTTCACTATCTTAGTTTTGAACTAATAGTTACAATGTTAAGATAATTATGATACAATTGAAGATATTATAACTGATACTAACTCAAATTCAGGTCTAAAATAAAATACATTTACTGCATTAAGGAAAATATATGATGTAATAAGAGTTAAAACAAATGTATGTACAGTAATAGTCTCTACTTAGATATTGTAGGTCAGGGCTGTGTCAATTTGATGCTTAATGTCAGTAACGACTCATACTAGATACATATGCAGGTATTTCAAACTGTATTTTGTGTAGCTGTTTAAAAGCTTGAAGTGTGAATGAAGTGGTTACATGGTGTGTGCCAATTGCCACACATCAGTGCAGTTATTGCTGAGTTACGTCGTGAAGTCTACGTTATAATTCCCTCTCAAAGTCATGGATATCATCTGCACTGCCAATGCGTACATGGCCAGAATGCAATTTCACTACAGTGTAATTCTTCTGTAGCTAAATACGAGTTTTATTATTCTTTCACCAGCGTTTATTTCTATATTTCATTAAAATTCATTTAACATGCTGATTGTATCAAATTTTAGAATTTTTTTATCAAACAAATTTATTTTGCTGGCTCTAAAATCTTAGTACATATAATTAATTTAATAGCGTTGGTCGTGGAAAAAAATTTGAAAATGAAATTTAACAGTTTTAAATTAAACTTATATTTACTAGAACGCATTAGACTGATAACAATGCAAAACATCAAAAAATAAACTGGTGTCAATATGTGATGCAAAAAAAGTATATTTTATTAATTTTTCTTTTACTTTATGTTGTAGCTTTATAGTAGCCTTTTTTTTTATCATCTGATAAATCCACAATAGCTGGGGAGAAAATGCTTTATATACTTATTATGATTATGTAAACTATTTCTTCTATTCAGTAAAACGTTTTGACCCACCTTGCCATTAATTTAACTGATTCTAGAAGATAGTTAAATATTTATTGACAAATGTTCAAATTGGCACAGCTGTAGCTTAGGTTTTTTGTAGAGTTAAAGAATTTCAGATGAAGCTATTTCAGATAACTGCAAGTTTTTTGATCAGAAAAAAAAATTTTTTTGAGCACACTATTATAATGTGGACGTGTTTGCTGTAAATCCGGCCAACCAAAGCTTGCCTTCAAAAGATTTTACACGTGATTAGAAGAGTGAAGTATCGAGTATCGGGTCAAACTTTCATTTGCGTCCACGTTGAATCGTTTAGCACTTGGTCGCGTCTTGAGTGGTCGGGTTGCCCTGCTGCGATGTTCAACCTGTAAGACAACATTGTCGCATTGTATTGTAGGATGTTTTCTCGAGTCCACGCCTGGCAACCCCGCCAAGATGCCTCCGAGGGCTTGCTTTGTTCACTCGCCATTGTGATAAACGAGAACCTCTCAGGGCTGTGACCAGCAACCGTGGGTTTGCGTAATGCACCAAGCGTTTCTTGAGTTGGCAGTCCCTCGTCCACCACATAGTTTGCATTGTAAATTCTTTGGTGAGTGTTTTGACTTTAAGCCATTTATGTCGTTTTCCCATTCTCTCGTGTGCTTTTTGTTTTCTATGTGGTCGAAAGTTATTGTGTAACACTATCTTTATCCAATCACTAAAGTGACTTTTTAAAAATATTGAGTTGTGGGTTTTAGTTTTTATGATTTTCTACCTGTAAAATATATTTTTGTTGTGAGTGTTTTATAATTGTTATATGTAGTATTTAAATTATTAATGCAACAGTAATAATACTTATTAGATTCAAAGAAAGAATGCTTATGTTTACTGAGATTAAAAAATACTCGCAAGCAAAAATATGTTATAGCATAGGTTTCAACCCTGTACATCTGAAATACAAGTCACAAATTACAAATCAATAATGGTCTTGTATTTGAAATTATCTAAAAATAAGGTACCTATGTTTGACATTCCAGAATGGTAAACAAATTTATTCTGATTCCTAACAGAATTTTATTTTATTTTTTTTCCCAATTATTTTCCCCATTTATTAAATTCATCTATATTTATTATAAAATATTGAGGAAGTACATAACTAAGTATATTAAGATTGTGTTGATGAGTATTATGAGAAAACTTCTAAATGTTATTTACATGATATTTATGTTATTTAATGAGTCTACTTCTCTCTTTCCCATATCCTTCTCTTTTCTACTTCTGTTATAGATGGTTTTATCTTGTTTCTCTGTTTTAGTGATTTGTGTTATTTAATTTATTTATTTAATTAAGAAGCTAGTTTAGAACAATGAACATATTGTCATGTTACTGTAGTGTTTTTTTATGTGTTGAATGTAGTGTATTTCAAATGGACAGACAATTGATTGTACAAAATGTAATTGTAATCAAATACGTATATTCAATATATTTCTGTTGATATATTTATTTGCTGTTGAGTAATGTTATTAAGTTGTGAAGTGACACTACTATCTGTGCTAGTCAGTATTTTTATTTATTGCATGTTTGTAAGAGAGTATGACTGAAATAGTGATACACACTGCTCACTTTCACGTTTGCCACATCTACTGTTTGCTGTTAATTTAATACTCGTATAGGTATGCACGTTATGTATGTGCATACAATTGTCTTGATGTGGGCCATATATCTTTATCATCTACAATGTTTGTTTCACTTTTGGGAAATTTATGCTTGGTCATCAAAATTTCATCATGTCATAATATATTCAACAAACGAAAAGAACATTTGTTATGAACAAATAAATTTAAGACTACAGTTTGTCTTGTTTTTATTTTTTTTAATTTTTCACTGAACCTATTGTTCCAAATGCTTACTGCTGTATGTGCATGTTCTCATGTAAATGTCATTTGAAGGTTCTCTGAGTTCTTGCAGTGATTTTTTATGACTGTAGAAGCACAAGCTTCATGCAGTTACCAATGAATATGCTAGAAAGAGCATCATGAAATAACTCTGTTACATATATTTAAACTTGAAATTAGATAAGTATTTTTATTTTACTTTTAAGGGTTAAAGGTTTATTTCTCTTTTTTTTGTGGGAAATATGTGGTGCAGCCGTTTCCTGTTTTACACATCAAGTTATAATTTAACAGGCAGTTATTTTGAGTTCCTTAATGTATTGTAAAGTTTTGAATTCAGCACATCAGAGAAAGTTGCCTTATTACTAAATTTGAACAATACTTTTCTATAAAAATAAGTTATTTGAGAACATACACAAACTCTGTAAATACTAATTCCTTGAAATCATGACAACTTAAAAAAAAAAATTATGTTGAAATAATGTGTCTTCGTTGTATTTATCTATACTTTGTGCTTTCAAATGTTCCATTAGTTGAGTAAAAATTAGTGATGGGTCGAATCTCAATTTTCTCAAATCAGAATCTCGAATTCAAATTTCAAATAGTGCCTCGAATCCACCCCTCGAATCTGAATCTAGGTGTCAAGAGTCAAAAATCAAATAACGTACAAGAAAAAAAATTTCAACAAATATCAGTTGCTTCTTGATAGCACTTGTTTGTTTGCTAGATTGTTAGCTACATTTTAAATTGGTAATTCCATAATGATTTTAGAGTATTTTAAATGTCACTAACTAATACCAACCAACTCAATTTACAATATCATATTATATTTATACCTAACTAAGCATTTGATAAAATGATAAAAATACTTTAGTAGAATGATTTGAAAACATGCCAGGATATTAAGAAAGAATATTTTCAAGGTTTTCTCCCCACTGAAGCAATTTTTTCTTCAGAACTACTGATTGTTTTTACAAAATAAAAACGGTTATCAATTTCAGTAACCATCTCATTAAATATACATATCATCTCCATAACTTTGTTAAATTAAACCAACAATTTAAATAACTTACTGATAAATAATTAAATCTGTTGGAAGGTACTAATTGAAGCAGTACATCAACTCTATATTTTGTCAAAAAAAGGTAAAACCTACACATTGTGAACATTTCTTGATTTAACTAAAGTAAATAAAAACATGGAAATTGGGTTAATCATATGTTAAAAACATTGTAACATTTTTTTACATTCTATTAACAATTATTTTTTGGTCTAACCTATAAGACTGCTAAAACGTTAGCGTAAACAAACAATATGATAGGTTAATGCTGTATTCTCAATTTTGTTCGGATATTTACTGGTAAAACACTATTTTTCTATTTCAAAAACGAAATTTTTGTGACATGTTAAGTAGTGAAAGAAATATACGTAAAGCTATGTGTAAACTTAAAATGCAATGTAGCTTTAATGTAAACAAAGCCATCCTTTCTCATTTTTTCTCCCCTAAATAACCAAATACATATATGAAGATACAAGACATAACACAGCACAAAGAGCAACTTATTGCATTTGTAGCATTCATAAATAAAAATTGATGGGCTCTGTAATTAAAATATGTAGTATGTTCGATATATATTTTAAAAAACTTTTTTATTGAAATTTGTTTCCTTGTTTAAGATCTATGACCTCGGCATGTCATTTTCAGAAATGGCATCAATCAAATCTCCTAAAAAAAAGTGTGTTCTGCACTTAACTTTTTTATGTTGAGAAATTTCGGGAAAAAATTTAAAAACTGCAGAATTTTGTTGCTTTCTGCAAATTTCGCACTTCACCATATTTTTGGGTGCCTAAATATGGTGATCTATATTTGTTCCATGAGATAAACTTTCTAGATGAACAGAAGATTCTGAGGTTCAGGACCTCTGGACCTGTCCGTCGTTGATTCAGGACATCTGAAACGGAAGCTAGAAAGGTGTCTACCACTATGACTTAAGTAAGAAGCTGTAGTCTGGAACACTGCTGTCTTCCTTCGGGTTGACTGAAAACTCCTAAAATAGGATTGGTCTCACTAGGGAAAGTTTGAAGATTTCTTGAGGCACCTAACATCAGCCATCGCACGTCGCGGTTGTACAATCATACCGTTTTAACTACCTAAGTTTGATTAAAATGCAAATCCTACGTCCTAGACTTGGACTTCAGATGAAATCTAGTTAAAATCGTGGTCGTCACGTATCATTCTTTCCCCCATGCGGGGTCCCTGGACCATCCGGATTGCTACACGCACTGTAAGACATCTTGCCACGTACAAAGTCTAGGCTGGACATTCCATTTCTGTTTTTGATTATCGAAGGAAAAATTAATATTCAAGTTCAAGGAACAAACGTCCTAAGAGAAATGTTAGAAGACTCAGAAATTCCTACTTGGTGAGCTTAGCAAAGGTGTAGGTGAAGATAATGAAATGTGTATTGATGCGTAGCATAGCTAAAAATTGAATATTTTACTAAACAAGAAAAATATGTAGAGAAAATAAACAGAAGATAGTCAAAATGGAAACTTATAGATAAAACATATCTGGCTAAGTCCTAGGTTGCTCAAATACACAAACTCAATACTATGACAATATAAATTGACAAGTTAACATATTCAAGAATTAAATAAACACTAATTCATGAAATAATAATAAAATAACATGAATACGTAGGTATATCCATGGTTACAGAGTGCAAACCGGTATTAAATATACTAAACCAATCTGAAACTCCATTCCTGCCACTTTTGTGTATGAAGTATGAGGCATGTCTGGCTAAAATGGAGACGAAATATATTATTGTAGCCCACAAAGGATTACGACAATCTTTCAAAAATAATCTCTCTGTAAATTTAAGTAGCTAAGTTTCTGTATATTTTTTTATTCTTAAAGAAAACCTGGAAGGGAGCGGTCAGGGCTTCACAAACCTTTCCTCTGGCCAGTGGCGGATACAGAAAAATCTCAAGGGGGGGGGGGGGGGGGGGCGCAGGTCTACCTCTTCCACACACTCCCTTGTCACGTCACGTTGGTTGCTTGGATGCAGCCAGAGATCTTTTTCCAAGCTCTATCCGTTTCATTTACGTCTCGCCCGAATATTTGCTGTTGTTGGTGCATAATTGTGTGATATATGTAGTTAAAATGGCCAATTGTGCAGTATACAAATGTCAAAATCACTACAGAAAAACTAAAGTTTCTGGAATTTAATATTTCTCTTTCATCTTGAGCTATTGGTGTAAAACAAATCAAGTCACATGCAAAGCTTAATAAAACATTATTCAAACTGCTTCCAAGACATGAAGTCGTTAAAGGTAAGTGTATGAATGTGTATTGTATAACATCGCGGCCGGGTGCGCGGCCTCCCCTGGCCAAGAACCATGCTTGGTGCTGGGCTGCCCTGGTCAAGGGGGGGGGGGGCGCGCGCCCCCTGCGCCCTCCCTATGAATCCGCCACTGCCTCTGGCTTAGTCCCTGGGCTCTGAGCAAAATGAAAGCATGCAGCACTAATATTTTTATACTGCATTTGACTAAATAATTTTCTACTAGTACTGCAATACCGAAGAATAAGTGGCCGCTCGTGTTGTATATGAAGGTACAAATTTAACCGCAAATTTTCATTACTGAAAAGCTGATGTAGTCTTTAATGTAGTGTTGTCTTGTATACTTATAACTATGGTAAATTAAGAGATGAATAATAATCCCGGTGAACTAATAGACATGAAGGCTACGTAAACAACAAGTTTTACAGTATGATTTTAATGAACTAGATTCCTATATAAAGCAGAAAAGTTTAATTTATTTAATTACTCTCGTTAGATTTTTTTTTTGCGAGTAGAAATCTCCACAAGGGTACTGGGTAAGTCATCTCGCACAGTAATTCAATAGCTGGGGTCGGCAAATCGCTCTGAGCACTAACGGCCACTGCGAGTGGGTCAGCCTAGCTCTCCGAGCGCTTGCAAGCCTAGAGAGCATGCCCTCAACGCTCGTCTCTTACGACGATCGGAAAGGTCGCATAATGCATGAATGACGAGAGTATAAAAACAATGAGCTCTGAATGACTTCACACAATTTATGGGGTTGGTTTTGTCACCTCAATATTTTCATTATGGAGACCTGAATGTACAGAAATAGTCAATGTGGTGTATAATTCTGTATTGAGTATAGGCAGTTAGCAATCTCCACATAAAGTTACAAAAAAAAAAAGACAAGAGAGAGAGGGGTGTTACACTGAAGACAAAAAACATAACTATTACGTATGTGTATTATAAAACAATATTTATTGACAAATGAGAAGTCTTTAATTGTAAAAAAAAAAACTCTTATTGTTAAAGTTAGATATAACATTCTACAATTTAATGACAAAACATTTCGTATATCAGGTGCGTTGGTGCTAAGGGTGCCACCGCGGGGCCCTGGGCAGTCACTTGGCTTGCCCGGCCAGAAGTCACCACTGTGTTCTGAAAAAAAAAAAAAAAAAAAAGTAACCAGGAATAGAAAGGAGTTTACAACATGTTTCTGTTAAAGAGGTTTATGTCTAACACAAGACTTGTTTTCTAATGTATCTAGATGTATAAATATTTATAAAATGTTGGATTTTGGATGAAAAGCCAATCAGAGTCGTGTCCAGCGAAAACTGCATCTTTTTGTTGCCACAGTTACCTATTCTTGAAGTTTTCGAATACCTAGCATGTGGGTGATGATATTTTAAAGGTAACTGAATTAATGAGAATATAAACGTTGCATGTAAAATAATTTCCTATGTAAATTTTAAATAAAAAAATTTCAAATCATAGATCAATTTTATTATGTACGAAATGAATATAATGTGATTCAATTTTACAGATGTTAATAAATGCACAAAAATCATCAAAAGTAAACAGGGGTGCCCACAATGGGGGTGGGGGTTACGACACAGACTGCGTCATTAAAATTACAGGGGGGGGGGGGGGGAGTTTGTCAAAAGACGAGAAAAAAAATATATATAAATATAATTTACATACTTATAGCTTCTGATGTGAAAATACGTTTCTGGTGCTTTGATAATTGAAAGGGATTTTGTAAATCAAATTGGCAACCCCACACTTTCCTCAACAAAAGCAGTTGGGCATCTGTCGGTTCAGGATGGTCCCTATCCCCGCTTCGACAATAAGTGCACACATGCATATGACCAAAATTATTATTATTAGAAAATTAGTTTTAATTAATGCAAAATGTGACAAAAGATAATACTAAAAAAGTATAATATTATAAAATCATTGAGAAAATGGAACAAAAAATTTCGGGTTGGTGGGGGGTCATTAGGATTGGGGGGGGGGGGGGGGTACCTCTGAAAGTAAAAATTTTACGTCTAGCAATGTGATGAATTATTTTATTTTCAAATTGAGATTGACATTGAAAAGTTTCAGCTATCTCAGATTAGTAATCAATTTTGTGAGACAAGATTTAAAAGTAGGTAAATTCAGTTCAACTTTGGTAGCCTTGTTGCTTGAGAATATTTTGTTATACGTCATAGGTAGCAGCACCAGCACTCTTTACTGCTTTACGACTGATAGTTTCTCTAGTGGCCGCATAGGTAGCAGCACGCGCTCTGATTGCTGCTTGGTTTTCTTTGCGATTACAGCGCTGGTTGTAACGGTGGGGGTTCCAGTCAGTAGATTCGTAAATATCTACGGCGGCGGGTGGAAATGAAAGGCTCTTGACATATTGTTTGTGTTTCGATTAATTTTGTTTTGTTTATCTTGAGTTAAAGTTACTTTTTGATTTCCAGTTTATAATCTCTATGTGGTTACAGACTTAATTGTGACGGTTTGTTAAAAGTTAGCGTGATAATGTTTTAGCGTTTTTTTTAATTCGTAAGTAACGGAAATACGGTTTAAAAGTCAGATACGTTAGTGCTTAATTTCTTTGGCAAGTTAAATAATAAGGTGGAGGCTAACAGTTTTCAGCAAAATTGTTGAGTGACTGTTGTATGTGAACAATTTAAATGTGGAGATAAATTGGACAGTTACCCGTGGTGTTTTAATTTAGCGTACCCAATTCTGCTATCATGTCGAAAACACATTTGATTGACGGAATTTGTTTCAATTCTGAACAGTGCGGGCTTTTGAGTGTCGAAGAAGAGTGTTTACCGAAGCTGATCAAAAAGGAGCCCATCACAAACGTGTACGATGTAGAACAGACACCGTTTGCTCGGTAAGTTTTTGAAATAATAATAATAATAGTTATATGATGTTATGCTTGTGTAACACGTGTACTGTTTAAATCAAAATTTAATTTATAGATGGTTGAAAATGAATGACTGTTATAGAGAGTTCACGCCGTCCGAAACGGCTTTTTTTTTTTGTTCCCGTGCGTAGAAGTGCTGATACTGTAATGACAGTTGGCCTGGTCGCTTCGTTTTTTAAAAGGGGAAGGGAGCACACAGGAAGCCGCCACTTTACGCTGTGCTCAGCTGCTTGTAAGCTTTCATTTAAATTTCAATACGAACCTACCATTGTTGTTAGCAGTTTCTGATATTGATATAGCTATATTGGCGGTGAAAATAACTTTAGTACCTACCTGTACCAATTTTCCTTTTGAATAATGTTATTACTTATTTTTATTATTTATTATGCGAAAGGCGACCTATATATGCAATGTGTTCTACATGTCTGTATTTTTATTAGGGACGCATATATTGAAATGACCGGTAGCCTTGCTTCAGGCTCTTGTTTCTTTCCTTTTTCCGGTAATTTTTTAATTTTAATTACTATTTGGAAAATTAAGTTTGACAAGACTTCGTACCTGACGTTGCCAACCCAACCCCTTAAAATCTTTAAACTATATTTTTGAATACACATCTTCATTAGGGAAACATTGTTTTTTTACGTTTTTTTTTTTTATGATTTATTGGCTTTTATTTAGCTTTGGCATAAGCTATTTTAAAATTTGCTAGCAACTTAATATATTCTGAATCGGGTGGAGACGAGCTATCAGTCTATACTATTTTGCGATACCGATATTGAATTATCTTAACATGAGACGTTTCGAATTAATAATTGTGTGGAGTGGAATACTGTCCCACCAGGTCTAATTTATTTCGCGATACCTATATTTAATTTTTTTTTTTCAATTGAGAATTTCGAAATAATAATTTATCGGTATCGTGAAGTAGAATATCGTTCCACGCGGTCTATTCTGTTTTACGATACCGAAAAAGCATAATAGTGAAAATATTAAATACGCGAAAAATAGTGTGTTTATTGTTCCCAAACCAAAACCCCCTATTCCTGAAGAAAGTAGGGGTGGTAATGACTACGCAACGCCATCTTTATTGATTGATAAACTTGCGATTGGGTTTCCTCCCGGTGGCAAGGAGTTCACTCCCCCTCCCCCCTTTCCAATCACACCCAACACTACTACTCTCAAATTTCTACCTCAAGTCCTTCCCTATTCTCACATCCAGTATCTTTCCGTTCTTCTCCTCACTCTGAATCTACCACCCATTATCCCTCCTCCCTCTATACACCCCTTTGTTCAACTTGAGACCCAGCGTCCCCCCAATCACTTGTCAAACTAAAATACTTAGTCTCACTTCTTTCCTCCTCCTATGTAGCGTTTCCCACCCCAACTCCATCATCACAGAATGCCTATGCGTCTCAACCTTCACCCCTTTACTCCTCCGCCACATACCCATCGCCCATCTAGCCGCTCTGCCTTCCACCATTTCCAGTTCTTTGATTTCTATCCCTAGGTATGGGTCCCAAATTGCCGCCGCATATTCAAGCATTGGCCTCACCACATTAAATACTCCTTTACTCTCCGTTCTGTGTCCTAGCAATCAACCCCGGCCCTCTCCTCCCCTTCTCTACCACTCGCTGCACCTTCTTTCCCCAACCTAGAACACTCTGTAGGGTTACTCCCAGGTACTTTTATTCCCCTACCTCCTGAATCTCTTGCCTCTCCCAACTATATATTGGCACAACTTTTCTTCTCCTTGTGAATCTGACCGCCTTCGTTTTGTTGGGATTTAACCCCCATTCCATTTGCCCTCGACCAAACTTCCAGCTTCTTCAAGTCTTCCTGTATGTGTGCCGCTTCCCCCACAGTTTCATAGATCACGCAGTCATCAGCGAACAGTCAGTTTGCTATCCATTTTCTCCCCAACATCGTTCCTCATGATTAGGAACAGCAGGGGCCCCATAACGCTCCCCTGCGGCACCTCTGATGATAAGTCCCCCTCTTCTGATGTTTCCATTCCCACCTTCACCCGCGGTTTCCTATCCCTCAGAAAGTCCTCTGTCCAAATCACCACCCTACTGTCCTGTATCAGACTACCAACCTTCTCCGTCACCTTCTTGTGTTGCATATCGAACGCCTTCTCAAAATGAACAAAGATTGCGTCTACCTGTTTGCTCTCATCCACTGCCTCCACCAAGTCCTCCAGCAGTCCAGCCATCTGCATCTCACAGGAGAATCCCTTTCTAAAGCAGTGTTGCCTCTCATCCATCCATTCCAGCTCTCAAATTTTTCCTTCCGTATTCCTCACTATCAGTTTTTTCATCGCCGTCCCTGCACTCGACGTTAGGCTAACAGGCCTATAATTTCTGGTCTTGCCTTATCTCTACCTCCCTTGAAAATAGACACCACCACTGCCTCCTCCCATTGTTTAGGTAGCTGTCCATCATCCAGTGACTGCGTGTGTAATTAGTACTTACAAGTATCTACATACATCCTTCCCTCCTAATTTGAGTGTATGATATCGCCAACTAGAATAGCCCCATTCGTCATTCCATCAATTCCGACTGATCAGTCCACCGTCCTTTCACACACACGGAAGTTCCGACTTTTCAGTTCCAACTGATAATTCAGAACGTACTGATTGTATGTGGAGGCCTTTAGAAGTGTGTTGGTAAATTCCATTTTGGCATTTGAGCTGTGCGTCGAAAGATCCTGGTCATAAAAAAACCGGTGATATAAATAATGCATTATTACCGGAAGTTAAAATACGAAAGGAAAAAAAATCCACAAAGACATAATTTCTTTATATGGTGGTATTCTAGTTTTTGTATGGCCATGTTTTTTTCAACGTACTAAATTAAACTTGCAACCATCTTGTATAACAGGTTCACTGTTTACATACATAATAATGCGGGCAGGATTATGGGATAAACTTAGATACGTGATACGGAACAATTACCCATGTCCCTCGACTTTCAAAGGCCAATCTTGTCTCATACTCCTTGTCAGTGCCTGTTTTATCATCTCTAATGACCTCGTTGTCGAGACGTATCTTGGTTCAGTCTGGTCGAGTTTATTTGGTGAAAAACTCAATCGGGATTCTACAGTCCACTGTCAATTCAGTCATTTTGAACTGAAATGTTTCCACAAACAGGGTCGCGCTTATCTAGCTAGGGATGGTCCCGGAAAGTCTCAAAACAACATCATCACTCAAGAGTCTATATATTTAAAAGCCACTGTATATTTTAACTAACGTACTCAGTTCTTACACCATAGTAATAACATTACTTCGCTTGTTAGACTATCGAAATTTACTGTAGGCTATGCGATCAGTTGTTAGTTTAGAAAATAAACAGCTCGGGACTCTATTACACTTCACGATACAGAGAAAATATTATTTTTAAGTGTCTCACTTCAAAAAAAAAATTAAATACCGGTATCGCAAAATATAATAGACCGTATGGGACTATTCCACTCCACTTTACCTAGACTATATTATTTCGAAATGCGTCACATCCATAAAATTAAATACCGTTATTGCAAAATAAGACTAGACCTGGTGGGCCTATTTTCTATTTCATATCACACAATTTTAGTCACGGAAATACTTATTTTATACAAATGAAATACCGCTACCGCAAAACATACTAGAC
Source organism: Bacillus rossius redtenbacheri (assembly GCF_032445375.1). Classification (NCBI taxonomy): domain Eukaryota; kingdom Metazoa; phylum Arthropoda; class Insecta; order Phasmatodea; family Bacillidae; genus Bacillus; species Bacillus rossius. The sequence goes on along the minus strand of NC_086338.1, from coordinate 51,596,298 downwards.
CTTGTATATTTTTAGTCCCCTTTACGATATTTTTCGGTACGATATCCTCCCTATAAATTACTCAAATTAAATACGGGAACAAAAATTTATTATCCAACCTACGCTCGCCAAACTTTTTTTTTTTTTCATTTAAACGCTTGCACTAAGTACTAACCTTCGGGAAAACGAACCATTTTTACATTACCGTATAACTTTTATAATTCACCTAACCAGAGCAAATGAAACACATCAAACGAAATTCACTTAAAACTTCAAATCACAGACATTTAAAAGCCATGATAAAACCACTTACCTTTCTCAGCATTATGGCAATCATCGTTTTGTCATTATGTCTTGTAGATTATAAATTGACACAAATTTTCCATTCTTTCTTTTAATTTATTCGTTATCAGATACGTGAACTGTCACTCTCCTGATCACTACTGCAATCACAATCACACATACTCTCTCTACACTGTACTGTTAAATTATTTCAATATAAAAAAAACACAACTTTCGTCTTCTCTCGTGACTATACTAATTACCGAACGTATCCAAAAAATTTCTTATTACCTACGTAATGCTTATTGTGTACTTATTTATTAATTTTATAATGATATTTAATTATACTTATTAATTCACTACTTCTCATATAACCGACTGCTACTTTCGCTCCAAAACGCACTATCATTCGTCTTTTTTTTATCCACGATGCTATCTTGTCTTTCGCTGTTGCCAATACTACATACCATATATCCCTTCGTTCTACCATTCAATTTATTATCATTGACAAACTACCATGACGTCATTCTTTTCCCGTAGTTTTTTTTTTACACGTAAGAAGCTTCCGTATTTGCCGGTATATATCTAGAATTGAGCCTATTCTTTTATTATGGTACAAACTACAAGGCTATGAATCAAGTCAAGTGTTTACATAAAATTATTCTAGTATTTAAAAATAATTAGCAAAAATACCACAATCAAGACACTAAAAAAATAAACTTTTTACATAAACATTTGAAACAAAATTGTATTTAAGCCTATACACATTCAAAAGTTAACCAGTTTCTGCAATCTTTACACAAGTTTATACAGCTGCTTTAAATGTTTTTAGGATACTCACTTGTTTTAAATTTTACTCGTGTTTTATAATGTATGCAGTGATGAAACTAAAACAATTCATTTATGCTGGTTACATTGTACTTTCGGGTTATGTAAGTTCAGCAGGACTGCGACAGTATAGTGACAAGAAACAGGTAGAATATCAGTCCATGTTCACATTTTTCGGTCCTAAAACGTTTTTGGGACTTTATATTTTCCGGGAAAGAATGATTCATGAGAAGTTGTAACTAGGTAATAAGTCCCTGATAAGTCTTCGCGCACGGGTCTGGCAGTCTGCCATTGGTGGACCGAGAGTGTGACCTTACGGGGTACTGTCCTGGGAACCGGCATACTGAGCGGTTCTGAGAACCCATTCTTCTGCGATGACGTAACGTCCGGCGTTGGCGACGCGAACGCTCGCTCTTATTAAGGGCAAATCATTTGCAATTCATAATTACCTTCGTATCCACGCGTCCTGGAGTTATATAGCAAAGTGAGTTCGCTGTAACAGGTGTCATTTTTGTCCCGCGAATTTTACAGTCATTTAGGTCTGCACTTATTTCATAGAACGGGTTTTTTATATACATGCTGAGGATTGAACGAGCTGGGAATACAAGCCAGTTTGTACGGAGTTGCCAGACCACGACAACAGTTGAGAGACGATACTGGCTCTAGTGAGATTGAGTCGTGTTCAAGAGCGTACGCAGAATTTAATTGAGTGTGTGTGTGTGTGGGAGGGGGGGGGGGGTTGTGAATAGAGAGAGAACCACTTGTCCAATGTTTACTTTCAAATTATTTCTTTATGTTTTTGGGAATGATAGATTTTTTAGAAAATTTTCGAGGTGGGGGAGGAGGATTACCCATATATCCCCCCCCCCCCCAGTTGTGTGGGTAAAATAATTTGCAAAACTCACAGATCGCTTCCCATAATACGTCAACTTGACTGACCTTATCTAACAAGTGCCGAAATAGCTCTCATTCACGCAGTGAAACGAAAGACAAAATTAAATCATGGTTACTCACTTTAAAAGTGGAGTTGTTGATGCTCGTAAATGTTTCCTGAAGGACGACATATGAGGCCTGAGGAAGTTCAGAAGGCTAGACACATTTTTATTGTTCGGAATGAGAGTAGAAAATTTATACTACGTACATTTGGATTTGTTTGTTAAATTCGTGTGGCGTGTACGGTATCTTTATGTCACGCCTCGCATATGGAGCGACCTTCAGATAAAACTTGCCGTTTAGTACTTTGCTTGCCAGCTTGCTGTCGCCATTGTTCAACAGTACAAGCATACTCACCTGAAAAATACTTTTTTTAACGCGAAATTTACGGGAATTTTGCTTAAGTTTTTTGTAATTTCCCGTGGGTAAACATTCTTCCTTGGAATACACCAAATTAATTTTGAAATTGACATCAGGTACATCTAATAGACGTATCGTTAGTCCACGACTTAGAGGACATACAATAGGGATACAGGAAAAGTATCGATACTTTTTGGTATCGAGGATAGTCCTTTTGAAACCGAGATACTTTTATACTCATACGAGTCCTTTTTAGCATGTATCATAGTGAATAATTGTGGATGTACTATTTAGAATTTTTTTTTTATAATTTTTAATAAAAGACACACAGCCCTTCCCAATACAATTATATAAAATAATGTTTTTGAGTGATTGAATAGAGGAGTGAAAATTACTAAGATAAGAATTTCTTTATTTGCAATTAGGTTTAGGTACTTTACAATCGTTCCACAGTTTCGCGGATTATCTGTTTCGTGTTGTGTTTTTATTTTTGCTAGTGTGTGACCTGAAATTTGTTGTAGAAATATATACTGATTTAATAGTTGATTTGTTATTTATTATTAAATGTGAAAAAATAAGACAAGTATCGGAGGAAAATTATCGATACCCCAAGATATCGATACTTTTCTCTGTAAACCGTGTTCCTATACTAATTGTCTAAACACTTTTCACTCAAATATATTTTTAGATTATAGATTACCGGTGTTAAGGTATGCCATCGCTAGAGACCTGTAAAATTCGCGGATTCATTTCGCGATAGGATAGAGTTCAAATACTTTTGACATTATTTTGCTTCAGTGATTGTGCCACAGTTTATCTGAAGGACTGGACCAATGAAAAATCTTTAACAGAAGAATTAGCGAATCACGATCATTCCAGTCAACAGGTGTTACGAGCCGGTAACCAATCAGCAGATGTAATTTGCACGAGTGCATAGAGGATCATGGAGTCTATCCTTTAGGGATTTGAAGTCGCGAATTTTACAGGTCTCTAGCCATCGCTGTTGTCTGAAGTTACGCCGTGTCACTCGTGGTTCGTCGCTCGCCAACTGGCGGGGTTCGAACTCACGACCGCCCGCACGCGAGGCATGCCCGTTGCGCGAGAAGTTGTTGTTAAGTTGTTGTAAGTTGTTGGTTCGCCGCAGCAAATTGCCGGCGCGAAGCGAGGATCAGCACGAGGTCGTGACTGCGCTTCGCAGTCAGATGTCACTTGACCGACGAACCCTGCTAACTAACGGTGCGATGCATTCGTGCTGATCTCCACTTTCGAACCCCCCGACCGTCACGAAAAGAAATGTGTGTGTTTGTGAACACGTGATCTTCAGGTATAGTCTCGGATTACATTTGACGAGCAACAAACTGGTTAACTTTACCGGTGTTACTCTTTTTTTAAATATGCTGCCAGACTAAGAAATGTTCATTGGTCTTTATTTCCTGACCGTCATCGCGTATGGCTCTGATACGTCACGATTAACACGCCGAGAGCAACTGAAAAACATATCTTGGTAATAGTATTTAGTCTTGACGGGTTCAATTTCTGTTTTGTCGCAAATGGTGTGATGTATTTACTTACATCGCAAAGAAACTAATTGATGCCTCAGCATCATCTCCATAATAGTTGTAAGAAAAACTTTAAAAAAATTATATATGTATTTTGTTATATATTTTAACTAAATAATAATGCAAATCAAGTGAAAGAAGGCTGTAGGCTATTGCGGCCCATTTTGCCACTTGAGTTTTATCTTATGTAAATTGATTACAATGACTTTTTCCCTTAGGAACTGTATGTTTTTTTATTTGGGATGAAACTAATCTTTTGTTCCAAAATTCATCGAAATCGGTTCAGTACATTCACGTTATAATGGTTAATTCTGTACATGCAATATCTTTGGAACTCCATCTCGTGCACGCTAGTTATTGCCGGGTCGTTACCGCAACGCCGAAATACCATAACGCCGAATGTCAAAATTGACCACAACGCCGACAGCTAGAAAACTGCTGTGTACCACAACGCCTAAATACCATAACGCCGAAATACCATAACGCCGAATGTCAAAATTGACCACAACGCCGACAGCTAGAAAACTGTTGTGTACCACAACGCCGAAGTAACTACTGAATGAATTTGTGTGTGTTTCTTAAATGTACCTTAACGCCGAAATACCACAATCTAACCTAACCTAGCGTGATGTAACCTAACATAACTTAAACTAGTCTAATTCTAGCCTAGCCTAACCTAGTCTAACCTAACCTAGCCTAACCTAATCTTTGTGGCAGTCCTGCAATGACATTTTTCGGCGTTACTGCATTTCGGCGTTGTGGTACACAGCAGTTTTCTAGCTGTCGGCGTTGTGTTCAATTTGGCATTTCGGCGTTATTGTACGTTCGGCGTTATTGCCGGACGGACGTTGTGGAAAAAAAAAAAATGCGTATTGTTCGGAGACGCGAGCATGACCACCTGTGCAGTCCGCGGCGCTGTGACGTCACCGCGCCGGAAGGGGAGTTGCCGTGGGGAGGCCAGCGGTGTTGGATCTCGGACGGAGAGGCGTCGTGCCGGGGGAACTTGCCGGACGTTGCGGCCGGGACTTTTTCGAGGTGCTTCCTGTTTCACGTCGCCGCCCGACCAAACTTTCCCCCGCCTTCAAGGTTGCTTAGAGTTTATGGGCAGTAAAATATATATTTCACATAACTTTCCTTAATTACTTAAGACTCGGGTCCCTGCCGTCCCCGCCTCGGTGCGTGGCTCTGGCAGCCCGCCGCGCTGTGGCAACACCCCGGGTCAGAATGTGGGTCGATCCTGAAATAAGGAGGGAATTTTTAAATAACCCCCCATCCCTGAGGCAGGGGGCTTCCGGGCCAGAATAGACGCGGACCGGGCTTCCGAATTCCTGTCCCGCGCCCAATGTCACCAGCACCCCGCGGCGTCCCTGCGTGTGATTGGGGGGGGGGGGGGGGGGGCTCGCGTGTCTCCCCGTCCTGAGGCTGGAGTCGGAGTTGGGTTCCCTTGCTCGCCGGCCAGTTTGGTGCTAGGGGTGGCCGGGTCAATCCTGCAGCAGCGACTGTGTGGTTTCGGTCGGAATAAAATGCAGGTAATAATATTTGACGTCATTGGAGTTGACCAATAATAATATACACTTGAACGGAGGAGCGACGGGAATTAATACAGGATGCAATATTGGTTTCAGTGATGGTCTGAATATCGGCGTGAAAATATTTCCAGTACTCAGTTTGAGTTTTTGGAGCGAAAATTGTGGTTGTGGATACGAGTAGGAGATAATTGATAGGTAATTTTGGTGACGTCATCAACATTATTGTGGTATCGCGTTGTGAATTTCTCCTGCCTGATTAATGTTGGGAAACCTAAGATGTACATCACAAGCTCTGTCCCTGTCCGAAGATTCACCTTCGGCCAACCTCGGGATTTGATTTATTTTTGCGCAGGAAAAATGAATTCAAATATTAAAAGTGGTCGGTTAGGTTAGCTACATTAAAACACTTTGGAAGGTTAGTTAGGTTAGTATAGCTACATTAAAATAAACAGAGAAATATAAATATATATAAATAAACCCGAGTTTTGCCGAAGGTGAATATTCGGGCGTTTCGGGCAGGGACAGAACTTGATGTACATCTCAGGCAGGGGCGCAACAACTAAATTTCCAAAGGGGGGGCAATATAACTTTTTATAAAGAATCATCGATCCCCCCTATTGAAGCGGGGGGTCCGGGGGTCCTCCACCGGAAAAATTTGTATTTCAAGGTGGAAAATGGTGCTATTTAAGCAGTTTTATTTTCTAAAAATTGATTACACAGCACTTTCTTTGCCCCCGTTTGCCCCCACTTCAAGGTTTCAAAGAGAGAGAGAGAGGGGGGGGGGGCAAAATACCCTTGCCCCCCCCCCCTGTTGTTGCGCCCCTGATCTCAGGCTTCCCATTAATGTTTTGTTATTGCTTTGTGGCGTATAATTCACTTACGTTCGATTACACAATGTAAATATCGCCGTCACGCGAGTCAAGTGGGTGGTGGTAGCTCCCCGGCGCCAGGCCGTGTGTGTGTGTGTGTGGGGGGGGGGGGGGCAGATATCCCCCCCCCCGGGAGTTGAGGGACGCCCCGGGGTGCGTGTTCACGGCTCGCCGCGCGGCAACAATGGCGCCGCCCGGCCGGCAATTAATTACCACGGCTTCCTCGCGGCGCGGTGCCCGTCGCAACAGCGGCAGGCCGTTTGCTTTGTTTGTTGTCGGCTGTGTGACGGCGCATTACGATGTGTGCACGGAATCCAAAATGCTCCCGGCCATTTGATACCGACTCGGGTTTTTTGGGGAACAGAAGCCACTAGTCCCCTCATCGGCACACAGCGAGCGTTGCGATCACGGCCTTCAGGAACATCCCTGCAGTCTTCAGGCGGCTTCAAGACGCCGCGCACTCAAGATCAGACAAGTCTTGCATCGAACCAGTTGCACCATCACCGTTCAAGCGTTGATTTACCATCGAGAAACGGGTTTTTATAGTGGGTTCGGCCACATTTCCTGTTGCACCATTGTGTTTTGAAAGCTGAACGAAGATAATTGGGGAACTTCGGTATGAACCGACGCTGGGGGCGGTTCATGGACAGTGGTCTCGGATCGAAACTGCGTGAGCAGACATGTTTGAAATTTTTACAGACTTTATGCATGTTCACTTAAGCAGACGTAAATATTAGAGCTGCATTTTTTTTATATACATAATTTCAGTTCATTCGTAAGACAACAACTGTTACTTATTCTAATGTTACAACCACTTCTCACGTGAAATACCCTACTTTGTGTTTTAAATTCTTGATATTTTGTTTAATGCTTTAATATGGCTTTTAATTTCTTCGTTACCTTCTATATTTAATAGAGACTTTTTAGTAAAAACCTATTAATATGCTTTGAAGTAAAGGTTTTCAGACGTTATTGAAATCGTGTTAGCGGCCGCACGTGCTGCTATCTCGTGTGAAACAGCGTTAATGATTGGCTAGCCGGTGTCGCAACCGATTGTAGCGACTCAACGTAATTCCAACCCACCAATAGAAATGCACCAAACATTTCTTCGTCACTCGTCGCAGATTGAAAATGCACGGACTATAGTTGACGCGGGAGACGATGGTGTGTAGTCTTCGGTACGTGCTGGCGAAACGTCTAGAGGAAATGATCCAAAGATAATTTTTTTGGGTGAGGATCATTGGATCGCCGATCGAAGAGCAGAGTGGTGCAACTGGCCATTGGAGAGGTATACAGAGAATTCGTGGCGTGGCCACGCTTGCTGTTGGCCCCGAGCCGCGAGCAGAAGTGGCAACCCTTGTGGTTGTGGCAACCCTTGTGGTTGTGGTTACCCTTGTGGTTGTGGTTACAGTGCGCGGGAACAGGCACTACGAATGTTCATTCTCATTGCTTAATGGCGTCCCGGCGACCTGGACACAGCTGAGCCGTGCTTGTTCGGTAAGCCTACGATTCACTCGTCCTTCTGGACATACCCGAATACTCACGTTGGCAAGCCTTCTTTCAACTGACGAGAGAGCCAAACGTCCGTCCGATCGTGCATCTTCGGTTTTTTTTTTGTTCATTGTAAATAAACATACAACTCATGATAACTAATGGCCAATTAGGTTAGGTAAGCTACATTATAAATACTTTAAAAAATTGTGGACGGTTGATTTGGTTAGGATAGCTACATTAAAGATACTGTGAAATCATGTAAACGTTTTACCTTAAATAAATACACCTGTTGTACGGAAGAAAAAAAAAGCGATTATGAACTTCGGGTTTGGCTCTCTCGTCTGTGAAAAGAAGGCTTGCCAACGTGAGTATTCGGGTATGTCCAGAAGGACGAGTGAATCGTAGGCTTCCTGTGCTTGTTCACACTAGTTCTCTGTCGTGGCCAAAACCAGCGTCCACAATCGCCGCGCATGCCGTCTCGGCTGCGAGGCCCTCGGGAACTTGGGTTGAGGGAAACTTGAAGAATTGCTGCACCGGAGATTCGCTCCGGGGCCATTTGATTGTTCCGCTATCTGCGCCACCTCGGGCCCGCAAGTTTTTCGAGTTACAGTTGGGTCGGCGGGCGTCGTTGCTCGCGGAAGTAAAACCGCTGCAGCTTACTTTGATACTGTCCGTCTGCATGGCCGCCACAGCTTGCAGAACAAATTGTGCAAGTTTGTGGGCAAGTTGTACCCCTCCCGCGCTTTGTCGTTCCCTAACTCCGTGCAGAGACGATCAAATAATGAACACAGGACAGCACAAACCTAAGTTGTGATCAGATCACATTACAAAAACACTAAAATAACAAAATTAAAGGAAACTAGAAAAAATTAGCATCATTTAAAATACATTTTATTTAATTCAATAAAATATATGAAATATATACATAAAATAGTTCTTTACTGTACTAAAATCAAGAATTCAGAAATGTCTTTCATTTAAATATTTGATTTTAAAAACGGATCTAAATCTTTTTAAGTTATCAATGCAACGTTTGGACAACTCGGTTGTTTCTGTAATTTTGGCCGAAATAATTATGATGTTCTATGTTAAAAAAACAATAATTTAGTCCAATTTTGTTTAAACATTTCTGTGCTGTGATAATACATTCATTTGTAAACAATTTATTGCAAAAACAGTATGTACATACCATTTTCTCTTCTAAAACTGAAGTGTGTGCGTGATTGGGGTTTCCAGGGTTGGGTCTTAGTTGAAATCGCATCCGGATTAACAACAGTGCACACGATTGCAGTAACGGAACAGTCTTGTTTGGAACGCGCCGGTGCGCCGTCGTGCGTGTCCTATCTCCATCCAGCACACCGCGCGGTCGGGAGCGCCCGAGCGCCGAGTTTCTCTTCCGCGCAGTTCGCGATTACCGTTTCCATCGGCAGCCCAGTGGAGTGTGGAGTGGGGCGGCTTTGGTGAGCAGGGCTGCCAGTAGAGCCGACCCATATTACACCGCTTGGTCTCTGTAAATAATACAAAATCGGACATCATCATACAAACCACCAAAACCGTTGAAAAATAGTTTGCAACGAGTATATTTATTAATTATTCCATTGCTGTGACTTACGATGAACAGGGAGAAGATTAAATATTCAATCAATATATGTTGATTCTATCAATTTTAAGTCCTCAGCCTTGTCTGAATGGGGGAAAAAAATATTACTTTGGCGGTAAAATTTTAAATCTATAGAAGAAATGAAATTTTTTATATTTTAGAAAAAGTCATGTCATACACCAACATTTACGCATACAGACAATATATTATATTAGGTGTATCACGAGTTAAGAATGAAAATTAAGAATTTTTACAATAATTATAGACATATGACCATTCCCATTGCTTTTACTTAATGCAAAAATGATATCCAACACCAGGTGATGATAATTCAACAATGGTTTCACTTGAATTTTTTTTTATATTTGTATCCAATTGTACAGAGACACGGGCTATACAAACATGATACATGGGATACCCATGTTAAACACATTTTGTACACGATTATACCATCCAGCAGCTCTGTTGGTGAGCACCTCTCTCTGCCCGGCGAGGACCGGCGGGGTCGTTACCACAACGCCGAAATACCATAACGTCGAATGTCAAAATTGACCACAACGCCGACAGCTAGAAAACTGCTGTGTATCACAACGCCGAAATAACAACTGAATGAATTTGTGTGTATTTCTTAAATGTACCTTAACGCCGAAATACCACAATCAAACCTAACCTAACCTAACCTAGCCTAATATTACCTAACCTAACTTAACCTAGCCTAGCCTAACCTAGTCAAACCTAACCTAGTCTAACCTGACCTAACCTTTGTGGCAGTTCTGCAATGACATTTATCGGCGTTAGTGTATTTCGGCATTGTGGTACACAGTATTTTTCTAGCTTTCAGCGTTGCGGTCAATTTGGCATTTCGGCGTTATGGCATTTCGGCGTATTGGTGCGTCCCCGGACCGGCGACATGCGCAGGTGCTGACTGCGCAGGTGTCGACTCCGTGCTCCACGACTCTGACTGCCGTCTGTAGTACTCGCGGGTACGGTTCCAGATAACCGATACGGTGAAATCGGTTCCGGGTCTCTGGGCGTTGCTTTCACCCGGCGCGGTGCCGCTTCAGGAAGTCGGCAGCCGTGATCGCAGAGGCGTTGCGTTGACGGGGCGACTGCTACTCCCACCGGCCGCCCAGGGCTTACGGCCGGTTCACACTAGACCAGTGATTCAGTCGAGTAATACGGTAAACTCGCCATGTGTGGACATACAGGTACTGACGAAAGGCTTTTAAGAGTTCGCTGAGGGTCGAAAAGTACTTTTGATTTCGGATCAAGTTTCTAAACTGTATTTTTAGAAGAGTTAAAATGGCTTGAACGCATGTTTTCGGAGTGATTTTTAGGCGTAGAACAACCGGTACAGATTCTTGAAAGCACTTAAAGGGACCTGCTTTACACCTTTGTCTTCATTTATAGGCCATATAATGTTAAGGTCACCGCTCAGATCTCCGCAGTTGTCCTGTGCACGACGAGAAGACTGCGCGCCAGTCCAGAGGAGACACGGCGCTAGAAGCACCAGCGAGCGTCGCGCTTATCAGATACACCCCTGACGAGGCGGGTCCTCACGGAACGAGGCCTCAGAGTATTATCTTTGAAAGATTTGTGCAATGGGAGTGCATGACTTGATGTAAGCTTTTGGACATACGCCATTGCTTAGCACATGTATGTGTCTGTAGAAGAAAACTACAAAAAAAAAATGACAAAAAACACAAATTAAGCAAAAAAATTGCTGTTGTCAGGATTTAACGCCACACAATACTCCACAACAGGAATATGGTCAACCAACAAAGAAAAGCAAAGAGAAATGGACTAACAGAACGAAAAAAATCCCACATATGATGACGGCACAAAAATACCGAACCCAAAAAATTCAGCACAACAGTTGAAACGAGACAAAAAAACACAGCAAAACGAAAAGACAAAACAAACACAATAGTTTTCCAAAATACAAAAGAGAAACGAAAAAAAAAAAACCCCCACAAATGATGACAGCACAAAAATATTGAACCCAAAAAAATTCAGCTCAACAGTCAAAACGAGACAAAAACACGACCAAACGAAAAGACGAAACAAACACAACAGAGGCCTCAGAGTGCAGTATGCTCCGACCACGTGCCGGATGTCGGCCCGACACGCCGACGCCATAGCGCGTCACGGTACCCGGGTACCTCGCTGCTCGCCTTGGGGGCTTGTCGGTATTTACAAAACGTAATATCCACGGCGATAATGCAGGCCCCGAACCGGCGGTCCTTGAACGTGCCACGTCGCCATGTTTGTGTTCCAGGCGAGGAACCGACAACTTATTGTAATTTGCGCATTCGGTGGCTTTGAGTTTCGTGTCAAGGGGAACCACCGGCTGTGTGTTTGTTTTTCCCTGCGTGCCGAACGTGTCTGGACGAGTTACTGGCACTTGTTGTTAGAGGTCGCGGGTTATATTCGGACCGGTGTCGTCGAGGTTGGGGTATGTGCCGGATGGTTACGACCCCAACTTATCGCAGCTGTTGAGTCCGCCTGCCGAGGACAGAGTCAGCGTTCCGGCGATGCGCGCCACACGTCTATAGCTCATTACATCCTCCGACTGCAGTGTGTTTTCAAATGAACATTTTTCTCTATCTCTTTCTGCCATGAGCGCTGTCCTTGTTTCGGTATGCCATTTTGCTAGATGCTCGCCACAGAGCGCAAATTTTTGAGACATAGCTTTGTAATGTAATGAAAATTGATTTAATGTAGCGGAAAATTTTTTTTTATAAGGTAAGATTAAGAATGAGAATTGTGGGAAAAAAAAAATTCCTTGTGTATTTCATTAAGAGCTTATTCTGATAATGTTAATTTTTATTTTATTTATGAGGGGATGAAATTGATAACGCCATCTTGGTTTTTACAGTTTTGGTTCACATTTTGTTTGTATCACTTAATTTTAAGAAGTTTTGACTCTTTTCAGCATTGCACATACTTTCATGGAATGCCTTGTTAATAGTAACAGACTTTACAAATAGTTTTATCATGTGAAAGAATAATTGGTGTTTAGCATTTAATTTTTTTTTAATATCAGAATGACTACAACTGTAATAATACTGTTAGTAGACGCATATAGTTGCATTTTAATTCTTATACTTTAAAGTTTTTTTTTGTTTTTTTTTTGTAAATACATGCCATGCATTATATTTATTGGTGGCACAGAATAATACATTAAGCAATTTTTTGTTGTTAGAATTAATGTATTTATTCCAAGGTGGTAGGCATTCAGATAATTTCCAAAATAAGATGTAGCCCTCGGTAAGAGTCTGATTGGCTGGAGAGTGCATAGGGCGCCCGATACCGCCGGAGATGCTTCCAGAACCCTGCGAGGTGCCATGGCGGTCGAGGTGTGCGTCTGTTGTCTTGAGAGTCTGCCTCCTACGCTGATAAAACAGCGCCATTTGCGTTTGCGCAGCCCGCGCTATCAGCGGCCCCCGCGCGCTGATAACGTGTCGCCCGGCTGCGACGTAACCCACTTCTGCACACGCAGGGCTGTCCTCGCCCGGAGGTGCCATTCCCCGGCTGTGGGGATAGTCCTGGTTGGACCTGTACGAGGGAGTAACAGGCGGTTTGCCTAAACATGGATTCGTTACGGCGATTTGCCTAAAGTCATTTCGCTTAACGGCGTTTTGCCTAACGGCGTTTTGCTTGACGGCGTTTTGCCTAACGGCGTTTTGCCTAACTCCTATTTGGCCAACGGCGATTTTCCTAACGGCGTTTTGCTAAACGTCGTGTTGCCTAAAATTAGGCAAAACGCCTTAATACAAAACGACACATGCCCGTACGAGGCACAATCACAGATGGTGGATAGTATTAAAAATATCTTTGCTAGTTGCGTTAAAGGGGTTAAGTCTAAAAATCATAGTTTTGAGAAAATGGCGATTGAACATTATCATGTTTCTTGAATTATTATATATATATATATATATAAGCTTTAATAACTGCTTTAGAACTTTGGAAACTCGTTAATTGTTTTAAAATAATATACCCAGCAGAAGCTCTGAATTTCGCAAACTTGCCTGTGATGATAACTCTCTTATAACCTAACCCCCTTTACGAAACAAGCACATAGGATATGAGGGCCTCTGGTGTTGTAGGTCAACAATTTTGCAGCATCGAGTTAGCTGCATGTTACACACTGGAACGTTCAAACGAGTACATATTAGTAATGTAGGCCAAACTCAAAACTGCAAAATGTTTCACTAGTACCACCACCATGGGTGTTGATCCCGGGGGGGGGGGGGGGGCAGAGGGTTGGGGAACCCCCCCCCCCCTCCGCTGGGACTAAGAAGTCTCTCGCTGATGGGGGTCTGCTTGCGTTTGCAAAAGAGTGACTGTGGAATGGGTTTGATTAATAAAAAACGTCAAAAATTCTAGTTGAATAAATGACTTTTGAGGACGCAGTTGTAGTCTACTTGACTCCCTGCAGTGGCTGATTCACCAGGTGCTCTATGACGTGGAAGGGGCCATGTGACGTCACCACGGCCAGACACGCGACCAGGGGTGGGTCGTGGCGCCGTCTGGCACGGGCCAGGTACAGTCTGGTCGGCTCGTGGAGGTCGCGCTAGTCTGCCTCGGCCAGCTCTACATCCCGACCAACCTTCTTGTCTTGTATTGAACCTGCTACATTCAATACTCAACTCGACATGACTGTCCCCAGGGTTTTCCCTTTGAAAGGTTTTTACCTGGGCCCAGCTTAAATAGTTCAAGTATAGATTTAAGATATGGGAGTTGCATCCATGGCTGGCCAATTCATAAAGCACATGATGCGTGCCACCCTTTCTCAATGGCAGAAACTCAGCATGTATAGGCATCGGCCTGAGACGCACCTATGTCTTCCCTAACCCAGACTCCTCCCAAACAAATACGTAGTTTTAGTTAGGTTAGGAAAAAAAAAAGCCTTTACTCGTTTTGGCCCTTTCCACTAGCTGCGTGCGAGTTGTACTCGTTTATTGAAGAGTATTGTATCCTTAATTATTTTGCTTGTAATATTTCGTGTTTTTGTACTTGGTTTTAAATAAATTCGTTATATTACCCTAAAAACCTTTTTTTATAAAATGCCTTTTCTACTAAACAGACATGAGTGTGTGAAGTAGATGGCAGCATGATGAGCGGTGTTGGTTGGAGGGACACGAGCAGATCAGCGCAAGATTTTAGGTTTACATGCCGTCAATTTTTTTTTATGTCAGGTCTTAGTTTTAACTTCTACCACTGCACTCATCTGTGTAGTTTAACCTAAATGAATGTTGACTTTCTAGCCAGCTAAATACATTACATCTTTCAGTCTAAACTGCCGTGTGTGAGCGACTTGATGGACTGACGAACTGATGGCTTTCTATGAAGTCGGACTATGTGTTCGAGAGCACTCAGTCCGAACAATCAGTCCCATCAGCTGAGTGTCGAGACAGTCATCTTTGTTCATAGTCTTTGGTTGTTCTCTATTTCCCCCCCCCCCCTCCCCCATTTTAAAACTAAAAAAAAAATGATTGTCTTTAAATTCGGTTTACGAACTATAGTTTAACGTGACGTCATAAAAAACATTGATGAAATGATTGCATACTTTAATGAATGAAATTGAATCATTTTTATTTTAATAATAAAAGAATAAATACTCGCAATTATACTAGTAATCAGATTTTTAAAATGCAAGAATAATTAACCTTTATTGCCGTAATTTTTGTAATAAGTAATGACAACCACATTAACTTTTCACTTCACTTTATAGACAGTCGAGTGGAAGAGAGATAGATGCGGCGCAAGCGTACAATGCGCGTAACGGGACACTTTATCGTGCGGGCAGCCGGCGTTCATCGATTTATTAGACGTAGTCACGTCAAAATTTGGCGACTGGAAATGAATGGACTGGCGTGTCCGGCGAGGGATAGACAGGGCTTATCGGGGCCGTCGACCTCCGACCCAGACGGAGCTCTGAGTGTTTGTGCAGCGGCCGGCGTGTTTGCTGCTGCCCACGTGTCCCTCGTGTGTCTCCTGGGAGGTTGGCGACCGGCGACGACCCACCACGTGGTCCAGGAGTGTTTGTGCACTCGGGACGTGTGGGGCCCCACTTGACCGAGGGCGAGGCGAAGGCCCCCGCCTACCCGGACACACACGTACGGCGCGCAGAGCTTCAGGAAAAACAACGCGATTTGATAACTACTCAAGATATCCGAATGGGGTCTGCTTACGAATAGCATTTAATAGTTCGCTGAGGGCCGAAAAGTACTTTTGATCTCGGATTAAGGTTTTAAAATGTAATTTTAGAAGAGTTAAAATGGCTAAGACGCAATTTTTCAGAGTAATTTTTAGGCGTAAAACAACCGGTACAGATACTTGAAAGCACTTAAGTAACTTGCATTACCCCTTTATCTTCTTTTCTCCGCCATATAATGTTACGGTCACCGCTCATGTGACGACGAGAAGACTGCGCGCCAGTCCAGAGACACCGCGCTAGAAGCACCAGCGAGCGTCGCGCTTATCATCCCGCCTCACCAACACAGATACACCCCTGACACGTCTGGTGCGGCGGCCGTGTTCAACGCTCCTGCGAGTCTGTGACATCTTAGTTCTCGGTGTACGGCATTTGGTAGGAGTCACTCCGTAAGTGAAACGGAAATGCTTAAAATCAGTGCGCCTGCGCACAAGTCTCAGAAACCTCGGAAAGATGGTGGACCCGTGTAATTTATTCTTGTGTGTATATACACACACGTGATTCCGAAACTTGGGATAAAGAGTCTGTAAAGAGACCGTCGGGAAGATAATTTTTCTTTTCGGAATAATACCTCTAGGGTTGGGGGGGGGGGGGGTGAACGACATTTTTTTTTTAATTGTAAAAACCCCGTGGAAACTGATTTTTATATTACATATGCCTTCACCGTCTACGTCACGTAAAAATCCTCATCTTGTGCATTTGTATTGGACAGACAAAGCACAAAAGATAACACAAAAAACACACACCAGACTTATCTGTGAAACGTAAATTTAACACTGGTTCCTAAACGCTGTAAAAAATAAAACTCTGATTAGAAGTATTAAATGTGATCAAATTTTTTTTAAAAAATGAATTAATATTTAATTTTGACGAACGTAAACATCTTTACTGTGTTTTTATATTATGTTTGACAACGAACTTCACGAGAAAATGATCAATGATACTAAACGCATGAATACCGTTTTTAAGAAAGAAACCGAAAGACGCCAACTTGCTTTCAAATATTTTATGTTCAATTGTTAAAATTTTGCAGTTGGTTATCATGTATGATCAAAAGTAAATTACGGAAAAATAGTAATTCAAAAGTGGACATGATATTTGTTTACGGTAAATTATATGAAATAAAATAACTGAATCATAATTGTTCCGAAACTACCCCAAGCGCATAAAATGCACCAACTTTGAGAAGAAATGTAGGAAATAAATAAAAGTTAGCCTAACCTCACGTGGTTTCAGTTGGGTTTGGGGGTTACACAAAAGCATCGTAGCAGTTCCGAAACTACCTGCAGCACATGAAGTGCACTAGGTAACTTTATTATTTTTGTTCTTTTATGCGTACAAACTTTATCATAACTGTTCCGAAACTACCCAAAGTGCACCGACTTTGGAAAAAAAAAAGTTTAGGAAATAAATAAAAATTAACCTCACCTAACCTGGTTTGAGTTCGTTTCAGTTAGGTTGCTTACCAACTTGTTAAACAAAATTATATGTATGTTTTAAAAAGGGAAAATAATTTTACCATTTTCCCCTAATATGAATACATTTTGTGTATATATATTACGCTGGGCATTATTTTAAAGACTTCAACTTTAAATGTCGTGTCCAAGTTTCGTATTACAAGTGTATTATTTACAACATGAACAATTTGAGAACACACGAATGTGCTCTTTACCGGGGTTAAAAGTTTACACATATCTGGCGAGTCCCGAAAGACTTGCTCAAATTTTTGTATATATGAATTAATCAAAGAAAACACAACCAAATTACCGGTTTATTTACATGATGATAATTGATTACCGATGATGATTGCACTACGATACAATGACCAAATTTACATACTGCGAATTGTTTGATTGATAAGATATGATAACGATTCGAATAAGGATACGTCACCCTATGGCTGCTGGCGCATCCGCTGAAGGCCACCCGAACAAAAAAAAATGCCGGTTTATGATTGTATATGTGTGACAGACCTACCTAACCTCCATCTAAACCTAATGCTGTTAGAACAAAAAAAGGTTTTTTTTTTCTTTTCAACCATTGCATTTAATATGTATAAATTTATGTTAATTTTTTTACGAAGTTCTTTTGTATTTAAAGTGAAATTGTATTTCTTTTTGAATCCTTTTAACGAATCAGTATTATTAAATCGTTTTACGGGTTCTCATCCCATGTCCTTATTTTGTATTTATGTTAGTCGCGGTTTAACATGTGGACGTTTTGAACGGCTTAACTTTTATTACATGTGTGTGTGTGTTTAACTTTTGTATGATCGGCTACCAGAGTTACATTTGTGCATACTTTTAATGAGAATTTAATAGAGATGTTTTATTTTGCCAATGTTGGGAATTGTCAAAGCCGTGCTGTACGGTTGAGAAACTTTAGAGAAGCCTAAGATGCACATCGAGTTCTGTCCCTGCTCGAACATGCCCGAATATTCACCTTCGGCCAACCTCGGGATTTGTTTTATTTTTGCGCAGGAAAAATGAATTCAAATATTAAAAGTGGTCAGTTAGGTTAGCTACATGAAAACAATTTAAAACACTATGGACGGTTAGTTGGGTTAGTATAGCTACTTTAAAATAAACAGAGAAATATAAATATATATATATATATATAAATAAACCCGAGGTTGGCCGAAGGTGAATATTCTGGCGTGTTCGAGCAGGGACAGAACTCGATGTACATCTTAGGCTTCCCGAAACTTTAGCTCGCTGTCGTGTGCAATAAGGCAGATTGTTGCTCGCCGTCGCCCGATGGCACGCGGGGATGCTTGCAGTGGTTGTGAGGCTGTAGGCCGTGGGACCGCTCCCACTGCCCTAGACTTGCTGAGCGACTTCATTTCTATCTTAAACTCCTGGTGTACGGCACTTTGTGGGAATGATGTCGCGAGTGCGACGGTAACAACCGGCTTGCTGCCATCCATGGCGGAAGGCTAAAGACTAAGGGCCGGTTTCAACAAGCAGGTTTAATTTTGTTACAAAACGAGATTTACAAAACTAGATTAAGTATAATCGTAAGTTTAATTCCGGCGTGTGTTTCACCATCGTTACACAAGTTTAAATTAATCGAGATTTCTAAAACTCGTTTATAAATGCCTTCCACATAAAAACACCCATTACCTAGCTAATATACCCGAATATCTGTCGGAGATACCCGAATATGTATTTTTTCCCCTCTTGTAGATGCAGCTTTTGGCCGAGCGTAATTTATGGTGGCCGCATTAACCTAAAAAAAAACTTTTTATTTTTTTGAAAAATTAGTAATATCGTGGAAATTGTCATATCGCATATAAACATGATTGGCAATGGTGCAGTTTCAGCTGTAATTAAAGAAAAGCTACAAATAAGTCGAAATCTTTCGCCACATGAGAAGTCAGTTTTGTTAGATCAGTCTATGTGCAGACTGTTTCGACAGACGGAAATGGGTTCTGAAGTCCACTTCATCATAGTTTTCAAAATAATTACTCCTTTCGCGAATTGTACGAGGTCGACGCAAAAGAATAAAATCATCTCCATCCGAATCTTCTTCAAATATAACATTGTAAGCTGCTCGAGCCATTTGTTTACATACGTTAAGCGAGATTAGCTGCGCAAACTGGAAGAACTTGGCCAGTTAATATAAAATCTCGCTTTACTCTGGAAAATCGAGATTACGCATGTGGTGAAACGCACAATCGACTAAACGAGTTTATATTGAAACTAATCGAGATTAATTTGCTTAAACTACTTTGGTGAAACCGACCCTAAGGGCCGGTTTCACCAAGCAGGTTTAATTTTGTTACAAAACGAGATTTACAAAACTAGATTAAGAATAATCGTAAGTTTAATTCCGATGTGTGTTTCACCATCGTTACATAAGTTTAAATTAATCGAGATTTCCAAAACTCGATTTATAAATGCCTTCCACATAAAAACACCCATTACCTAGCGAATATACCCTAATATCTGTCGGAGATACCCGAATATGTATTTTTTTCCCCTCTTGTAGATGCAGCTTTTGGTCGAGCGTTATTTATGGTGGCCGCATCAACCTTAAAAAAAAAAAAACTTGTTTTTATTTATTTGAAAAATTAGGGTAATACCGTGGAAATTGTCATATCGCATAAAACATGATTGGCAATGGTGCAGTTTCAGCTGCGATTAAAAAAAAGCGACAAAGAAGTCGAAATCTTTCGCCACATGAGAAGACAGTTTTATTAGATCAGGTAACGAAACACTTCTCTGTGATTGAAAATCGTCGTACAGATGCTGTCACACAAAGCAGAAGGCGAAAGAATGGGAGATTATTGCGGCCGAATTCAATTCGATTTGCAATCAATACCACCGAATGCCAGACCAGCTGAAATCGTCGTGGGAGAAACTAACGAGAAAGATACATGCCGACAACCGAATTGAAACGTTATGCACAGGTAAGGTATTTTATGGCATTCATGCTGATTGTTTTGGTTGCAGTGGCCTTTTTTTTTTCTCCATCCGAATATTCTTCTTCTTCAAATATAACATTGTAAGCTGCTCAAGCCATTTGTTTACATACGTTAAGCGAGATTAGCTGCGCAAACTGGAAGAACTTGTCCAGTTAATATAAAATCTCGCTTTACTCTGAAAAATCGAGATTACGCATGTGGTGAAACGCACAATCGACTAAACGAGTTTATATTGAAACTAATCGAGATTAATTTGCTTAAACTAAGGGCCGGTTTCACCAAGCAGGTTTAATTTTGTTACAAAACGAGATTTACAAAACTAGATTAAGTATAATCGTAAGTTTAATTCCGGCGTGTGTTTCACCATCGTTACACAAGTTTAAATTAATCGAGATTTCTAAAACTCGATTTATAAATGCCTTCCACATAAAAACACCCATTACCTAGCTAATATACCCGAATATCTGTCCGAGATACCCGAATATGTATTTTTTTCCCCTCTTGTAGATGCAGCTTTTGGCCGAGCGTAATTTATGGTGGCCGCATTAACCTAAAAAAAAAACTTTTTATTTTTTTGAAAAATTAGTAATATCGTGGAAATTGTCATATCGCATATAAACATGATTGGCAATGGTGCAGTTTCAGCTGTAATTAAAGAAAAGCTACAAATAAGTCGAAATCTTTCGCCACATGAGAAGTCAGTTTTGTTAGATTAGTCTATGTGCAGACTGTTTCGACAGACGGAAATGGGTTCTGAAGTCCACTTCATCATAGTTTTCAAAATAATTACTCCTTTCGCGAATTGTACGAGGTCGACGCAAAAGAATAAAATCATCTCCATCCGAATCTTCTTCAAATATAACATTGTAAGCTGCTCGAGCCATTTGTTTACATACGTTAAGCGAGATTAGCTGCGCAAACTGGAAGAACTTGGCCAGTTAATATAAAATCTCGCTTTACTCTGGAAAATCGAGATTACGCATGTGGTGAAACGCACAATCGAATAAACGAGTTTATATTGAAACTAATCGAGATTAATTTGCTTAAACTACTTTGGTGAAACCGGCCCTAAGTGAAACTTTATTTTATCTTGTCGAATATCAGGATTAAAACCGGTTTCAGTTTTTTTTTTTTTTTTTTCGATATACTATATTGTTAAAAATGTCGATAGTCGACGTAGCTGCTCGGGCAACAAATTCTAGCGGCGGGTGCAGAAACTACACGTGATTCGCGTCCAGAAATTTATTTAAAAAAAAACACAATTTGCTTATATTTATCACGCTCGGAATTGTTTTCAAGAATTCTGCGTCAGGTTTTTCTTGATTTCAAAGTGAGGTTAAAATTGAATAAGTTTGAGCTGATTCAGTCCAATTGTAAACTTCGATACTGTGACAAGATTTGAAACATATGTGTGGGTAGGTCGGATACGGCATGGGTGCCACATTGACACGCGGATATTTGGTTGCTAACGAGAGATGATGTAGGGGTTGCATACGAGAATAATTGACCTATGGCCGTGGACTTCGAGCTGAAGGCCAACCCTCCTTCATGCCATAAAAAAAAAATAATTGTAAAACGCTCGGTGGCTGACGGACAGGAAGCCTAAGATGCTCATAAAGTTCTGCCATTCCCTATTACACCCGAACAATTCACCTTCGGAATACTTCGGTGTTTTGTTATTTGTAAATTGAAAATAAAAACACGGGCATTGTTCAATGTTTTGGAGGTGTAGAGCATGTTGATATCACCAAGTCCATGTTACAGTATGTAAAAAATGCTAGTTGTAGGGGTAAGGAAGCCCTGCAAACAAAACAAAAATAAAAGGAAGCTACAGACAAGAAGAAGGCAGAAAAAAGAAGAGTTGAAGAGGAGATCGAGGCATTGCAGTTGAAGAAGGCTCGAATGTTGGATTTGGCTCGTTCTGAAGTACGTGCAATAGACGCAAAAGTTGAGTCACTGCGAAATTGATGGGAGCTTCCTTTTACTAATGTTTTTTTTCAAAAGGAAGTGTGTGAAATATTTGTAGCAGCATGTTTTATTTGCCATCAATTGAGTCACTTTGATGACGTCTGGAAGAAGGTAATTTTTTTACTAATTTAAGTAAGTTGAAATACTTTGAAACCCGTCAATGTAATATTATGCAGTTTTTTTCAGTTTCTTGGAATGTCGTAATTGTGTTAAAGAAAACCTGGAAAAATTCAGTTTTAGACCTGGAAAACCTGGAAAAATCAGGGAATTTAATTTACTAGATCTGGTAGACACCCTGAAAAATTTAAAAAAAAAAAATCTTCCTCAAAGAATATAATATTTTTAATGCCTAAATGGTTTGGTTGCAAAAACCTATTACGGCTCAGTCTCAGGCCGAATATGATATTTCCTTTTCTTCTGGATCAATCATTTCATCAATGTTTTGTTATGACGTCACGTTAAACTATCGTCCGTAAACCGACTTTACAGACAACCAATTATTTTTTATAGTAAAGAGTAGATTACGCTGTACCATTGAGCTAGAGAAATTCCCTTTCTAGTTGTCCCTAGATATATTTGTGGATAATCAGTCCGTCGAGATAAACAAATGGCCCGGGGGGGGGGG
This sequence comes from Bacillus rossius redtenbacheri, assembly GCF_032445375.1. Classification (NCBI taxonomy): domain Eukaryota; kingdom Metazoa; phylum Arthropoda; class Insecta; order Phasmatodea; family Bacillidae; genus Bacillus; species Bacillus rossius. The sequence goes on along the minus strand of NC_086338.1, from coordinate 51,573,626 downwards.
GGGGGAAGCAAATAATTATGTCTGGCCCCTCTCCTCTCTTTTAATTTTTAAGACCTTTAAGTTACGTTTATGTTCTTTAGTAATGCAAATGTCTGGATTTTAGTTCGTAAGCTATCAGGTTGGGTTACTTTTAACACTGTAAGTTTACGAAGTATGATTTTTCTGTAGCTGTGTAATACTATGGTTAAGTGTAAGAGAAGGCTAAATGCTTTAACTTCGCCATTAAGTTAATAAATATACAACTTTTTAAACACCATAATAATAAAAAATTAAAAGTCTGTAAACGTGACCCGCGAATACCGCGCAACTTGTAAGTGGATTCTGTTAGCGCTAGAATTATATTTTTCGTTCTTTTGTGAGGGGAAGCACTCACATGAAAAAAAAAAAAAAAACTAGAATAACCCCTCCCCACCAGCAATATTTTTCACTTTTTCGTGAAAATTTTGTTTGAATTCCCTATTTGTTTACTTATGACTTGAGAGTTACAATTGTAATGCATTATAGTTTTTTTTTCGGCATTTACTTTACAAAAAAAAAAAGCTGAATTGTAGACGGGTGAAAGCGCGACATCTAGAACTACTTGTCCGTTGTAAATAGACCATGTATTAATGTTCTCATTGAGTACGGAATTAGGAGACGGCATGCTGTGATGTAATTGTCACTTTTTTTTTTACCTCGTCATCGCCATATTGCCACGCCGAAAACATTGCAGTGAAATGGTATTTTACCACGTCTGGCGATAGAGCTAATTAGAATCTCCGTCGTTTAATACAGTCACTTCCATAAGAAAAAATTGGTTCTCTGTAAAGTCGGTTTATGGACGATAGTTTAACGTGACAACGTCATAACAAAACATTGATGAAAAAATGATTGCATACTTTATTGAATAAAATTGAATCATTTTTATTGAATTATCACTATTTTGTATAAATACAAAGGAGGAGTGAAATTAAATCTACAATTTAATTGATAAATTTACTTTTATTTGCACTCATTAATTCAAATATGTTTATTACTTTAACGAAGAGATTATTTTAACTATAACTTTTATGCATGTTTGCTATTTAACTTCTTCCAATCTGTGTTATTCTGTTAAGGATAGGACGATGATAGGAAAAGTAGGAAACGAATGGGTTTCAAACTTAATGTGCCTCGAAAAAGTTAAATCGATGGTTGTTCAATCTATTGGAAGAGAGATAGATGCGGTGCAAGCGTACAATGAGCGTAACGGGACACAGCGTTCTGGACACTTTTTCGTGCGTGTAGCCGGCGTTCATAGATTTATTAGAAGTTCGCACGTAAAAAAAAGGTACATTTAATTTTTATATGAGGAAACGGCCGTATATTTGTGTGAGGTATATGTTCGTACCCAGAGGGGAGCTGACATGTCCTGTCTGCGCGCGCTCCAAGGCCTTCACTTCTGCCCCAGTGTCCGCGTCAGCTCAGCTTTTCAAACAGGTTCCACTCGCTGTTTGTTTTACCGCGGACTGGTTTTAACTGTACCCGTACTTACCCCATCATATCCGGTTGCACTTCAAACGGCACCTATGTCACCCGCTCATTACTCTTATGATTTTTCAACTTTTTTTTTGACGTGACAACGTCTAATAAATCGATGAATGCCGGCTGAACGCACTTAAAAGTGTCCTGTTACGCACATTGTCCCGTTACGCTGTGTCCCGTTACACTCATTGTACGCTTGCGCCGCATCTATCTCTCTTCCACTCGATTGGAACAACCACCGTTTAGACTTTTTCGAGGCACATTAAACTTGAAACACTCCCATTCGTTTCCTACTTTTCCTATCCTTAACAGAATAACACAGATTGGAAGAAGTTAAATAGCAAGCACGTACCTATAAAAGTTATTTTAAAAATAATCTCGTCGTTAAAGTAATAAACATATTTGAATTAATGAGTGCAAATAAAAGTAAATTTATCAATTAAATTGTAGATTTCATTTCACTCCTTCTTTGTATCCATACAAAATAGTGATAATTCGATAAAAATGATTCAATTTTATTAATAAAAGTATGCAATTATTTCATTAATGTTTTGTTATGACGTCACGTTAAACTATCGTCCGTAAACCGACTTGACAGACAACCAATTTTTTTTTGTATGGTCTTGAACTTCGGCCCCGCTTCAAATTGCCCGTGGCGTTGCACAATCGGCGTTGGTTCACTCGACATTGACGCATTCACGCGTCAAGGACAGCCTAATCGATAGTCCGGCCCAGGGCTAATAAACATTTAACTATCGACTGTCAAATTAATGCGTATCTTATCTCAAATTTCTCGTGTTTGAAGTGTATTGAAATACAATTCTAGACTTTGCTATAGATATCGTTTTTAAAAATATAGAAACAGCGTCAAATTTGGTAATTGTTTATAAGCATTAAACATATTTTTTTAAAAATAAAAGCGTGTTAACCTTCGCACTCGTAGGAAAAATAGTTGCCGGGAGGTACAACACATCGCAACGTTGATTGCGAGTTTTGATACTTCCATGCAAGGTCGGTCGGCATTATCGCAACCTCTATACTTGGTTCGCTCTTAACTTGTTTGTGTATCTTTAAGTCACACACACGCTGTTAGCTTGCAGTTTTTTCTCCGATGGTGCGTGGCTGTGGCATTGTCCGGATCGTAAATACGCAGTGGTTGCGGTCACAAAATTAAAAAGTAATCCCTGATCAAAAACATTACATGTTTGTGTACTGAGCTCGCTGCGAACGTGAATGTGTTCAAGCAGCCAATGTGTGCGACGTCAGGCTAAGGATAGGCGCAGAGCCATAACCAGAGGTCCAGTACAATCATTATACCGTTTATTGACGTGACGTCTAATAAATCGATGAACGCCGGCTGCACGCACGAAAAAAGTGTCCCGTAACGCACATTGTCCCGTTGCTCTGTGTCCCGTTACGTTCATTGTACGCTTGCGCCGCATATATCTCTCTTCCACTCGACTGTTTATAAAGTTAATAAAAGTATGCAATTATTTCATCAATGTTTTGTTATGATGTCACGTTAAACTATCGTCCGTAAACCGACTTTACAGACAATCAATTTTTTATGAGTAAGTTTTCTTTTCTTTTTAATCGAGTTTAAAAATACAAATTATTGTATCATCTCGGGGAATAGTATCAATTTTAGAAGTCCAACTTTTACACATAGAAATTTAAGTAATGATAATTCCTGTTGGAAAGAAAACTGAACATTTTTTTATTTTAGTTTTTATTTGTTTTGATACTTTTTCTTAGTCAATTGTATGCGTTTTCTTTAAAACAAGTAATAAATAGATATTTATAATGTTATTTAATACATGAATTACAAATGTCAAGTTTGTATGAAAAATCATGCTTACAAACTAACATGTGTGCAGAACCGGCACTACTTCTGCCGCTTCTGTGTATGAGGCATGCTGGGCTAGATGTAGGGGGAAATGCATGTATTGTAGCCCACCATAAGGATTACAATAATCCTTCAAATAAAGCTCTCTGTAACTTTTAATTAACAAAGTTGCTGTAGTTTTTTTAATATTTTTATTTAAATCCTCGGACATCATCCCCCCTGGCCACGTCCATGAGCGATTTTTTTCCTAACCTAACTAAAACTAAGTGTATTTTGGAGGGGTCCGGGTTAGGGAGGGACCTAGGTGCGTCTCAGGCCGAAGCCTATACGCCTAGTCATGCTGGGATTAGCCATGCAGGGAGAGGGTCGCATGCATCGTGTGCTAGGAGGGGGATTGGCCAGCCATGGCAGCGATTGGCCAGCCATGGCAGCGATTGGCGCCATGACTAACTCCCCTCACTCTTAAATCTAGACTATAACTAGAGATAGGGTGGGCCCAGGTAAAACCTGCACGGACACAGGGAAAATCCCTGGGCGTATTCATGCGGGATGCAAATTGGCATGCATTACGTGTAGGAATTTACAGGACACAGAGGATGGTCTGGATGAAGTGAATTGGCATGCATTACGTGTAGGAATTTACAGGAGACAGGATGGTCTGGATGAAGTGTTGGACGGAGTAGAAAAGAGTCTATCTACCATGCGGGGCACTTGGACTCGTGGTCCGCTTTGAATTTTATTTGTATCTGGAATATTTGACCACCCTGGTGATTTGGCCAGGGACGCAAAAGCTCCCCTGGTGGTGAGTGGTTACCATGAGCGATGTTCGAGAGCAGCAGGCCTAGTGTGGAGTGTGCGAAGAGAACGCTCTCGAACGGGAAGGGCGTGCCGTGGGGTTCCTGGCACGTGGCGTCACCGTTCTTCCCGGCATTATTCCTCCCTGTCCCCTCTCCCTTACTCACTTCAGCGCTCCTGTGACGTCTCTCTCCCCTACAGGATCTCCGGCCTGCCGAGTGTTCGCTGCACCGTCTGGCGGGCGTCGAACCCAGTGGTGGGGGGGGGGGGGGGTGACAGTAGATGGGACGAACTGAATCCTTAAAAAATTTGATCATACCATGTTCCACCAACATCGGGGAAAAATAAGATAAGATTACAAGTTTTTGATCGCTTTAGTATATTACATGTCCAGTTGTTATTAATTTGTGTTGATCTAAGTTGCTGTTGCAGTACTAGAAATTACTTCTATTCTGATTATAAATAAGTTTCTTGTGATGCCGTTGTTGTTGTATTTGGCTGTAATTTTTTTTTCGTTGTCAAGTTGCAAAGAAATGGTATGATCGCTAGGGGTTTTTGTTTACAAATCTAAGCAAACGATGATTGATATGGGAGTGGCGCCTCTCCCTTTACTTACTCTATGGTCGAACCCAGGGACGTGACTAGACTATAGTTTCCACCCGGGGCAAGACGTCATCTTGCCCCCCCCCCTCCCCCCCTAACTCAAACCACCTTTTACCTGCTTTTTTTTCTATTTCAAACCAACCAAACCAAGTGGTACGCAGTTGCTAAAACGTTGGGAATCCCAGCACTACAGACTAATACCAGATGGCTCTATACTAACAACACATGCGGGAGTGTGAAAAATAACCCTAGCGGCAAGATTTGCGGGTACAAATATATTTTACTACAGATAAATCGTAAAATTATATGTATATTAGCTGGTGTCTTTTTTTTTAATTTAAGAGCTGGAGGTTTTGTATTTCCAATAAATCTGTATAGCGACTAAAAAAAAAAGTGTTTCCAAGAGTAAAGTAAGTTATTTTCGTTGACATAGTGTTGGTAACACGTGTATTATACTGGGTTTGGCTGACGTCTGCCATCTTATCGGCCTTGACGTGAGAACAACGGCCAGGTTTTTCGCACAAAAGTCTTGGAGCTGTCCGGTATCAGTCTTGAGTGTATTTGCCTGGGTGTGACCACCTTTCCTCGCCTTAGCCGCCAAGGCCACTGACCGTGAGAGATGTGGCATGACGCACACCTCTGCGTCGTCAGTTCTCGTGTCCCTGAAACACACAAAAACCCCCCCCCCCCCCCATGTCACATTCGAGCACACTGTCCAGGCTGCCTCAAATACACTAGAGACTAATACCGGACAGCTCCAAGAACCTTGCGTTGTTGCCACGTCAGTCCGATAGATGGCAAACGGTATGCCCAGTATGAACAATGTATCTGTTAAATACATATGGTACCAACATTATGGCAACAAAAATAACTTTCTTTTCTCTCAGAAAAACCTTTTTTAAATCATAGCATATGAGAGATATAAACCTCCAGTTCTTAAATTTTTAAAAATTGAATTAATAATGTTTGACACCAGATAATATTATATATAATTTGACACTATAAATATAATATATATAATATATATAATATTGTTACACCTCTTGCCGCTAGGTTATTTTTCACACACTCGCCTGTGTTGTTAGTATAGAGCTGTCCGGTATCAGTCTCTAGTGTATTTGGCTGCCTGGCCTCGACCGGTGATTGGTCGGCTCTCACCTGTTGTACCGGGCGCGCGCATCACGACACGACGGCAGTAAGCGACGCACACGAAGTCAAACGCGGCACGAAACACGCCACAAAACTTCTTTTCGCGATCAGAGACGCGAGGCGACGACATCGAATCACTTTTTTCTAATTTTGCGTGCGCGAGTGTAAAATATTTTTTTCGTCAAATAAGGCATGCCTGTGTTCATACCCTTATTTGCCCTATGATGTCGTGCTTATAGCCGACTAGTTAAATATGACTTGATGTAAGCTTTTGGACATACGCCATTGCTAAGCACTTTTTCTGTAGAAGAAAACTAAAAAATTTCTGTTGTCAACAGGATATAAACACCACATAATATTCCATAACAGGAATATGGTCAACAAACAAAGAAAAACAAAGAAAAATGGACTAAGAGAACGAAAAAAAAAACCACAAATGATGACAGCACAAAAATATTTAACCCAAAAAATAATTCAGCTAAATATGTTTTTAGTAGTTACTTCAAATTTATTTGAGTAATAATTACCTATAAAGTACTTTTTTTTCCTACTTGTGCAGCTAAAAGAAGATCAATTGTTATGTTTAGCACAGGAAAGACCTCATTTACATAATCCGTCGTTGAAACACTATCACGTCATCGATTTGATTTCAAGAACGTGGGAAGAAATAACGTAATGTAATGTATTGTAACGGAAATACGGTGTTGATCTTGTCACGCGGCGTTGTGTGTAGTTGCGTTTGGTGTCGTATTGCTCGGCAGGGACGTGACCTGACTAGTTCCCACCCCAGAGCGCGCATCCTCCTCCCCCCACTTTTCTTTCCCGACAATACATTATATCGCCACCATATATTAATGCCACTACTCAAAGTATTTTTAATTCAACGTAGATGGTAAAAAAAAAAATATTTATTTGCAGTCATTTGATTTTTAGTACAGCGCAAGTTGGGTAGTGCGCGAAAAATACCCGTTTTTTTTATATATATTTGATGGTGTGTGTATCTTTCGATACAAATTAATTCATTTCATCTGCCCTCCAATAGTGTTCTAAGACTACCACCCCTAGCCCTCCCTCCAGAGCGCTGGGGCAGAGTGTGCGGGGACAGGGGACAGGGCAGCCTCCGGGACCACCTGCTGTCCCAGCGCCTGTCCCAGTGCCTGTCCCAGTGCCCTGGTCGGGCCTGCCCCGGCGCCCCACTTGCGCCGCTAACGGGAACACGTCTCCTCCGCAGCCTCCCGTCCGGCCGGCTGGTCCACCGGAGGATTCTGAGCTGCGACAAAAGAAAATTGAGTTTTTATTTTTACGTGACAACCATCTTACAAATCGATGAACGCCGGCTGCACGCACGAAAAATGCATGACTCATTGTCACGTTCCGCCTGAGCCGAACGTGCAAGAACCGGCCAACCACCGTGCGAGGAAAATCTTCTATAATATCAAACAGGTTAAGGCGGGCTTTTTAACTAATTGTTCGTGATTATATTTAAACAAATTATTTAAATAAAATTTGCAAAAAAAACTAATAATATTTGAAAATTAAAAAAGTATGCAATTTTTCATCAATGTTTTCTTATGACATCACGTAAAATCATCGTCCGTAAACCGACTTTACAGACAAGCCCCTTTTTTTAGTTTAACTTACGGAATTGCACTCTTTTTACCTGTACTTTATTCGTGGACATTCTGAGACATGACTGATCCGGAGTGATCTGTAGTAGTTAGTATCACGGTAGCGTGCATGAAGTGTAAGTAAAATATGATAAATACGTCCCTGAAACCCCTAAGCTATTTTCGTACTTGATTCTCGATGCAAAAGGGGGGAAGGGGAAGTAACTTAAAATTTGTCTTAACAGTGGTACAGCACTAATACAAGATGTAAAACATGTTATGATATGTGCACATTTTTAATCGTTAATTTCCTTTGCCATATTACAGGACGTTTCTGGTGATGATTGAACAAACTAAAATAATTAGAAATAATAAAAATAACACTGCGTTCTATAAAAAATAATATTTTCTGCTAGAATAATCGAATACTTGAATTACAAGAATTCAGTCTTTGATTTCGTGATTTCGCAATCCTGCACACGGCATCGTCTGGCCTGCTGTCGGGTAGGTATTAAGGGGGGGTGCCTCCCTTTTTTAGGTCAAGATTTTATGTTTACAGTAATTACAGATAAACTTGTAGACTTTTCCAATTGTTCAACTTTCACGAGATGAAAAAAATATATATTCAGCGCATACTTTTTTTTGCATAATAAGCTGACAAAGTTACTTTTTAAAAGTTTTTTGTGTTGTACGAATAAGGAGAATAGGTATAATTTACTGCAGAACTGAAACTTTTTAGGTTTTAACTGCAATGCCACTGGCTGCTTCAAGAAATTGTTTTTGATTTCTTTCAGAAGATATTAATTAATTTTTACCTGGCTTTTTCGAAATTCTCAAAATTTGTTAACGATTTTTGGCTGCCAGGAAAAATGAAACGACTTCCGAGAACTCGTAATCACGGCCCGAGTGTGGGCAGCGAATCCCTCAGAAACTTGAAACCTCGGCGACACTGGGAAGCTAACAACCTCTGGCGGGCTTCGCTCCGCAGCTGCAGGGATGCGAGATCCATAATTGAGGAGGCGATTATGCGTGCCTCGCTCGGATCACTCCCATCGCCGTGGGCCTCTCTTCCCGGAGGAGCTGCTGGCGCATGGCCTGGTTAATAGAGATTGGGGGGAAATTCGCCCTTTGGATGACCTCTAGGATATGACTCCACCATCCCCCTACATACATGAAGGTGTCCCAACGTAGCGGCCTGTGATTCGACACAGCTTCGGTTGAGTGTTTCTCGCCGGCCCAGAGTCGTCCAGGTGGAGTTGTGAGCCAATATCAGGCAATACTCGGGCAAATGCCGCCTGCCCATTTGGCTACTGACTCGTGACACCTGTCAACTGGGACGCTTGCGATTCGATACTTTTTTTTGGTTGAAGGTTTTTCATTGATTTTTGATGGTCATTAAAACAAGATGATTTTCTTTGCATTAAATTTCATTGTACTACACGCCCAAGCCAACTGTGGTCCCGGGAAAAATGTGAACTACCCAAGGTCAGACCTTTGAATATATATACTGTATAGAAGTCGCCAGCCCAGGTTAAAATTTCTAATACGGTTTTGAGGTAGTTGGTTAATTCACCGCCGCAATCGCCACCATCTCTAGGGCATCGACTCGTGGTGGTCCCTGTCGGACAAGTGTCCAACTCTTCAAACACCCCTTCCCCCTCCCGTTGAACGACGTTGAGCTGCAGTGAATGATGGATGAGGGGTGCGGGGAATGACAGCGGGCGATAGCGCTGCGCTCTAACGTGTAAATAACAACTAAGACGATACAGGGCGTTACGGCAGCGCACTGCAGCGGTGAAGTTCCCAAGCTGCTCATCATACGCTTCTGAAAAACGTAGAGTAAATCCTATCCACTCGCGACTTCTATACAGTATATATATTCAAAGGTCAGACGGACCCCTCCCTCCGTCGTCATAGCTTCCACCACACTGTCCCCTCCTTTCCCTAGTCCGCCTCAAGGCTCGGAGCGAATCATGTCGCGGGTGGGACGGCAAGTAGAGTTGTCACCATACTCCTCCTCATTCCCCACCCCTCTCTCACTGCGACACTAGCGCTCCCGTCACTCCCCTCCTCGGGATCACAGTTGGCTTGGGCGTGTAGTAGGTATAACTGAAATCGTAGTTGCGTGTTTGTATCTCCATAACGCTTTTAATTTTTTTCAAATTTTAAGTAATTCAAAACATTACGCACATGACGGAGGTCACACAGCCGCAGCGTATCTCTGCGACGACTGAACTCCTGTAGTGGTCACTTCCCAGAGCTAATATCGGTAAGCTCTGTCTGCAGTGCAACCTGTTATCACTAAAACTATTCGGGCCGTGTAAAAGACGGTTCCTCGCGTGCGACCATGTCCTGGTAGCTCAGTCCTTCAGATAAATTTGTGAGCCAATCACAGAAGCAATTTAAAGGTACAGTTGTTTTGGATTCTATCATATCGTGAAATGAATCCGCGAATTTTTTCCTGTCTCTACTGATTAACCCTTAGGGTACTTAGGCTGCAGCCTAGGGCGCGAGGATTGTGGGGGGGGGGGTTGAAATCGTGTCTTCGCATGCACTATTAATCGTTAGTTTCGCTTGCAGATTTATCTGAAAACTTATATAGGTAGTATGAACCATGTTAAAATTTTCACACTAGTAAACAAAGTCAAAAAAACTGATATACTACTTTTTAGGCCGACCGTAACACACACACATCTGGCGGGTGCGCGGTCTTCATATTAGCCCGGGGCGGTCAGAACTCTTGATCAGTCGCTGGTGCTCGCGAGCTGAGATTGTGCGGCTCGGACAACCACACACCACACAGCACGTACCACATACCACATACCACGTACCTCCTGCTTCCGCAGCTGACACTGCCTCGCCGCCAACTCGAATTTCCGAAAACATATTTAGTCTCAAGAGGAAGGTAAATAACTGAAAGAAAGGAGTCTTGGTTTCAAAGATTTTAAGCCAAAACAATTTTCTTCCGTTTTAGTTTCAAACTTTGACTTCGTCAAAGAATATAATATACGAGTCGTTAATTTTTTTGGAATGCCTGAAGTTGTTAGTGACTGACTGCCTTCTACAAATAGTTTCCCCTTGTGAAGTCATTGACAATTATTGTTTAATGTTCGTAATAATGATGTCAATATAAATTATGTAATAATGCAGGCAATGTCTGATGATGGAAATTTATTAAAGGCATAACAACTGTTGAAACCAATATGCCGTGTTTGTTTCTATTTCTCCTTAGTATTTCAGCTATTATTTATATTTATATTTTTTATTTTTACCTGGCATAATGTTAAGCTTTGAAACTTCACGTGGCTTAGCTGCCATGGAGTATAAAGAGCTGTCGCATTTTATTATAAACGGGTTGCCTCAGTTCCTAATGAGTAATGACCAAACCCTAGAAATCATTCGCACTGTTCAAAAACAACAAAAAATACCTTTTTGTAACTTCGTTCAGGAGATAATCAACAGGTTTTTTTACAGCCTTTACTATCTTATCGTGTAAAAACGCTAATAATTTCAGATATACTTAAGTCAAAACAAATTCGATGACACCATTTGAAAGCATGTTAGTTTTGCTGTCAGATTAGCTTACTTTTAATCTTCATAGTCACTTAAAGGGAGGGCAAACATCAGTTCCAACATTTGAATATTTGGAACATTGAAGGTGCGAAATATTTTTTACCTTTATTGAATGATAAAACCTACAACTCAACAAATTTCACAAATACTGCTTCATTATGGACGTAAAACTTGCTGTATCCAGATAGTTAATAGTAAAATAATGGACCCGAAGATACCGCACGCCTTAATACACAATTTTATTGACATTCTGAGCTACTAAAAGTATTCACAGTTATTGTGAGATTGAATTTGATGTATCATTATAAAATTTAAATTTGGTATACTAGATTCTTGAGAAAATCTGCACAAACGATGGTAATTGAGTACTGGTTCATTGTTTCGGAACACGCTACATTATAAAAGGAGTAGTCTTCCTTTTGGAGGAATAGATGCTGGAATTCGTTCGTTTTTGCAGATATATCAGGAAAGTAATCGTCCCGGACTGAAGTTAGTTCCATTCTGTTGCGCATGGCGGTGTCATTAAAAAAATATAAAATTCTAACCGTAATTTTAGTTGAGGAATGGTGAATAGGCGGCGCATGTAACAAAGAGAGTTTTTCCGGGAGGCCGTGTTTGGCAACACTGCGCGGTGTTTGTTGACGTATCTCAGGTATGCGCCGATGGTGTCAGCGCTTCCTGCCGTCGGCGTGTGCTTGCGTCGCGGTGTCTGCGCTGCTTGTTTGTGCTGCTTTGCACTGCAGCGCTGCTTGTTTGTGTTGCTTTGCAGTGCAGCGCGGATCAGATCCACGTCCTGAGACAATACTCAAGGACGTAACCGACTAGTTTCCACCCGTGGCAAGAATTCATCTTGGCGGCCCCACCCCACCCCCCACCCCAACCTTTCCAGACAAACACATCACATTGTCTCCACATATTAATACCACTATAATATTCCAACTATATTTTTGATTCAACGTGTATGGTAAATTATTAGAGTTATTTCCTGTCATTTCATTTTTAAATGCATCGCAAGTTGGAGAGTACGCTAATAATTCCAATTTTTAAATATTTGACGATGTACATGTACGTAGTTATTATTTAATACAAATAATTCAATTAACCTGCCGTTTAGCAATTTTTTTTTGTGTGTTCTAACACTAGGAAATTCAAGTAAAAACGAGGGTTTTACGTCAAATAGTTAGGATGTCGGGACATTTAGTATTTTTACGAGTATAATGTGGGGGAAAAAAACTGGGTTCGTAAGGTATAGTCCAATCAATTGGTTCAGTTTTATTTATTACTATGTGTGTCTAAACCATACATTTAAAAATTGCACTCAAGATCTCTGACCACAATAATTAGTCTTACGCTGATCATTGAAACATTAACACTTTCCACTTGAGCTTGGCTCGACAGTGGCTCGGTGTTGTAACAGCTCAGCGAGATATCGCATAATTTTCAATGACTTCAGGGGAGGGGGGATATACCCTTGCGTCCGCTTCTGATGTTTCAAAATCATTTACATTATTTAATTGAAGTAAATACGTATTGATATAAGTCACGTAAATGTTAACGTGTAATGAAAGGTGTGGTAATAACCCCACCCCCCCCCCCCCCCATGGGATTGGTACACACCGTGGGAGCGTGTATGGCATGAGTACGTACATGGGAAGCCTTCATTTCACAGACGAGAGAGCCACACCCGAAGTTCCCCTAAGTTTATGCTCGCTTTTTTTCTCCCGTTCTATCTCATTGTATAAACCGGTGTAGCATTTAAATTTTGTGGTCGATTAGGATAGGTTAGCTACATTATAAATACTTAAAAACATTGTGAATGGTTGGTTATATTATATTAGTTAAGTATAGCTACATTAAAAATACTGTAAAATCATTTTATGGTTGCTTAGCAAATAACCTATTTAATTAGTAGCTATCCAGGGCTAGGAAACAGTTGACATGATTTCACAGTATCTTTAATGTAGCTATCATAACCAAATCAACCATCAGCAATGTTTTAAAGTATTTATAATGTAGCTAACCTAACCTAATGACCATTAGTTATCATGAGTTGTCCGAAATAAACATTCACGGACCGTTGCCTTGTTTATGGTCTTTCCTTTTATTAACACCGCCATATTTATTTACAATGAACAAAAAAAAATCGGAGATGCACGATCGGGCTTTTGTCTCTCTCGTCTGTGAAAATAAGGCTTCCCGTGTACGTACATGGGCAGCTCGTGGCTCGATGGAAGGGCGGCGGTAGACGGCAAGTGGGGCGCATGTGGTCCGGCAGGAAGCGACGCCCGGCAAGGTCAGGCGCCGCTAAACGGCGTCGCTAAGTGGCGCGCGGGGTCCCTGCCCCCTTCTCCCCTCTCCTCTTCATGACGTCGTCCGCTGTCTCAGCTGTTGTGTTTGCTTTGTGCCGAAAATTACTTTAAAAAAAAAAAATGGTTGTCTGTAAAGTCGGTTTACGGACGATAGTTTAACGTGACAACGTCATAACAAAACGTCGATGAAATGATTGCATACTTTTATGAATAAAATTGAATAATTTTTATTGAATTATCACTATTTTGTATGGATACAAAGAAGGAGTGAAATTAAATCTACAATTGAATTGATAAATTTAGCCTACTTTTATTTGCACTCATTAATTCAAATATGTTTATTACTTTAACGAAGAGATTATTTTAACTATAACTTTTTTACATGTTTGCTATTTAACTTCTTCCAATCTGTGTTATTTTGTTAAGGATAGGACGATGATAGGAAAAGTAGAAAACGAATGGGAGTGTTTCAAGTTTAATGTGCCTCGAAACAGTCAACTCGATGGTTGTTCCAATCGAGTGGAAGAGAGATAGAAGCGGCGCAAGCGCACAATGAGCGTAACGGGACACCGCGTAACGAGACACCGCGTAACGGGACAATGTGCGTAACGGGGCACTTTTTCGTGCTTGCAGCCGGTGTTCATCAATTTATTAGACGTCACGTCAGTAATATTATTTTCCTCTCCACATGTAATCATCTTAGCTCTCGGCATACGGCGTTGGGTAGGAGTAATTTCGTTAAATTGTAACTTTCAGTGGTGGTTTCCAAAAATGCCTCTTTGATTTCTGCAGTGTATATTCCAGAATTTTTTATTTTATTTTAGAATGGGTGAGATATGAAAGTATATTTTTTAATGGTAGCTTCATACTTCTTGCCTATATTGCCGTTTCCCATTATTTTATACGGTGAGGTAATAACAATTTTGATAATTTCTTGTTACTCCTGTGATTCACGGGAGATCCTGATAAGGGCTTGCTGTTATCTTAATACAAGCGCTTTGTCGCGATAAGATCGCTGCTCTAACTTCTGCAGGATGACTAGACGGGGCTGTGCTGTTAATGTTTGTTGTGAACCTCGTCACCAGAAATTTACCAAGCGTTAATTTTTGCTGACTGTAGATAGTGAGTGACACACTCACTTGATCATAATCAAAATTAGTATATTATGCTAATGGCGTCGTCACACAGTAGAAGTTCAGTGTCTCAGTACACAGCTGTGGGTAAGGGCGTGCGTCCCAAAGTTGTGAAGTTTCGATTTCGAAATGCTCCTTCATTTAAATCTGAAATAGATACATCATAATACAATACGAGCTGTTTACCCGCTGACCGCTAGGAGTAGAAACTAAAGCGACGGGCAGAATCCTTGTAAAAAGAAATTTATATTTACATCGATGTTGGATACGTAATCGATGCATCTGCTGTTGAATATACAATTTATCTCCTTCCTCCTCGAACTAAACTTAATATCGATACTTGAGAGCAAGCTAAACTTGCTAATATAATTGTGTTGCAGATAAGGAGAAACTGTAAGCTGCGAAAAATAACAAGTAAATAATATTCCTATTCTAGACTTGTATTACGGAATTGGAAGTTGATATTTATTTCAGATTTCGATTGCGTCGTGCGATTTTGCTCACTGCTATAGTTTCTCCCACGCTTAGATTGCAGTACAGAGGAAATGACACCCTTTGTTTTCCAGATGGATACTGCCTGGGTTGTTAACATTAAAAGTGTTATTTTGAATACCATCGTAAATCTTAAAATGTTTTAGTATTTTTCAAGTAAGATTAAAAGACTAAAGACTAAAAAATAGTGGACACTGACGGTATTATTACAGTTGTAGTTATTCTGGAGAAACTATTTATAGCTGTCGGTCACCTTTTATAATAGGGCATTTCGTGAAAGTGTGTGCTATGCTAATAAAGAGCCAAACTTTTTCAATCAAATAATATAAACACATTGTTAACAAATGTTGAAGCTAAGAAGAGGTTTTTCAATTACGTCTCCCTAGAAATTAAATATATATATATTCTCTTAATGAAATACATCAGGAAAATGTATTTATACAATTCTCATTCCAAATTTCACCTTACAAAATACAATTATTGTCATACATTATAAAAAATTAATTACATTATATAGTTTTGTCTGTAAATGCTCCGCTCTATGGTGTTCATCGGCAACAGAGCATACCCAAACAAGGACAGAACTAATGGCATAAATGGTGCTTTGGAAGTAAATGTCCATTTAAATTCACACTGCAATCTAAGCATGAGTTGCGCTGAAGCAGAAACGAACTTCGAGAAAGAACGCTTCGTGCTCCCTCGTATCATCTCGCTCTATCCAGTCGGGCCAATGCGCTCTGTCGTTGGTGAACAACCAAATTTTCAAGATAATGCTTGTGAAATTTGTAAGAAATGTTATAACTTTGGCATACACATACCCGAACGATTAAAAGTAGCAATTTCAGATGTCATGCTGTAGTATCTATTTAGAATTCAAGCAGTTATCAAAGGTCGAAATTTCTGAATGCGAATTTTCTTAAACGTGTTTAATACACACTTGTTATAGCAAAAATAGTAATGCATAAGAGACTCGTCATTTAAAAGAAGGAAACTAAAATTTTAATGAAACACGCGCCTGCTTTAAAAATACAATTCTTAGAACAGTCTGTAACTCGACCGTGCAGTTGTGAAGGAAAATGACAGGCGTCAGAGAGCTCCAGAGAGGATAGTTTGTTACTTCTCCGACAAGAGAGAGTGCTGTCTGTGATGCGGTTCTGACGGAAATGTGAGAGGACACTCTCTTGTCCAAAAGAGACACGGCCCTAGTCATTGTGCGGTGTCTTGTTTATACCTGAAGCACGTCATGAGCTGTGCCTCTCGTAAGCCACCTGTGCACGCGGCGAGACCATCCGCCCATCCGTCCATCATTTGTAGAGAGCGCTCCATGTGGACACGTCGAGCTGTCGAGAGAGTTGGCAACCCTGTGTTCCCACACGCCCGCTCTGTTTCTGAAGGGAAGCCTAAGATGTACATCAAGTTCTGTCCCTGCTCGAACACGCCCGAATATTCACCTTCGGCCAACCTCGGGTTTATTTATATGTATTTATAGTTCTCTGTTTATTTTAATGAAGCTATACTAACCTAACCAACCGTCCATAGTGTTTTGAAGGATTCTAATGAAGCTAACCTAACCGACCACTTTTAATATTTGAATTAATTTTTCCTGCGCAAAAATACAACAAATCCCGAGGTTGGCCGAAGGAGAGTATTTGGGCGTGTTCGGGCAGGGACGGAACTTGATGTGCATCTTAAGGTGGGTTTACGATTGAAAATTAAGAATTGAGAATTAAGACTTAATCGTGTACTTACCATATGACCTTATGTAAACTAGTGGAATGGTTTATGATTGTCGTGTGTGAATTTTGACGGGTCGTGTGCGAACCATATGATGACTTAAGACTTAACAGAAATCACAACAAACCGGAACCTTTCAGCCGGAAGTTTATGTCTTGGTATTGTACCGAGCGAGACAGTATTTTTGGTTAGAATTCGTATTTTTGTAATTTGTAATCATCATCCATTTCGAAAAATAGATATCCCATTTGTCAATAACCTATTTCAAACCTACTTCTCCATTTCGAACAATGGCCGACCATGTGTTTTGTGCTGTGATTGGTTGGAATTAACGACTTCTATGTCAATCATAAACTGGAAAATGTAGTTTTGACTTAATCGTGTGCTCGATGTTAAGTTATAATTCTTAAGGAAATGAATCGTAAACCCAGCTCGTGGCGAGACCTGATACCTGGAACACCTGCCATTAGCGGCTCGGCGGATGGCGTGTTGTCCCGGCTCGACGGCGCGGATGTGCGTGATGTCACCTGCGGGGCCTGGGGCCGACCGCGTGGAAGGGCGACCTGTTGCGGCTGTGACCTCGTAACCTTTACGACTCGGCGCCGGGGAGACGCCGTGCCCTTGACCCGCGCGGCGGGGAGTCACCGGCGCGCGGCGTCCGTTATGACTTGATGTGAGCTTTTGGATATACGCCTTTGATAAGCACATGTAGGTATGTCTGTAGAAGAAAACTACACAAAACCCAAAAGACAAATTAAGCAAAAAAATTGCTGTTTTTTAATTTTGCTTAATTTGTGTTTTTTGTAGTTTTCTTCTACAGGCATACATGTGCTTAGCAATGGCTAGAGACCTGCAAAATTCGCGGATTCATTTGGTGATAGGCTAGAAGTCAAACACATATACCTCTTGAATAATTTTGCTATTGGCTTACTGTTCATCTGGTCGAATCTCAACCAGTTATAAACCCTCAACCAAAGAAGGATCGAATCACAAGACAAACCAGCTGAGACGACATACAAGTCGGCAGCCAATTAACTTGCATTACTTGCCCGAGTGTACATGGGTATGTGCAGTCTATCCTGAAGGCCATCGAAAACCGCGAATTTTGCAGTTCTCTAGCAATGGCGTATGTCCAAAAACTTACATCAAGTCATGCACTCCCATTGCACAAATCTTTCAAAGATAGTAGCGAAGCATCCGCGTGCGGCCGGACGCAACCTTGTTAAAAATGCGCGGTATTAAGTAAAAATTATTTAATAGGACGCGGTTAAATGACCGGCGGGAGCAGCTCGCGATGGGAGGGGGTGTTGGTGAGAGAGAGGGAGCAGTCAGCGACACGCGCGCGAGGATCGCAGCCGGCCAGTGACCGCCAGTGACCGGCCCGATTGTCGCAGACGTCTCGCAACGACCGCGACCTCGCTGATCCATTTCCGACCATTAGCGGCGCGGGCCGGGGGGTCGCATGGCGCGTGCCTTCCGCCGGCCGCTTCCTCCCTCCACCCCTCCTCCGTCTTAACTCTCCACTTGCCCCCTGTCCTTCTCTGGCTCTTGCCTCTTGTTCCCTGGCTATTGCCTCCTGCCTCTTGCCTCGTGGTTCTTGCCTCTTGCTTCTTTCCTCTTGCCTCTTGCCTCTTGCCTCTTGCCTCTTGCCTCGTGCCTCTTGCTTCTTTCCTCTTGCCGCGTGCCTCGTGCCTCTTGCTTCTTTCCTCTTGCCGCGTGCCTCGTGCCTCTTGCTTCTTTCCTCTTGCCGCGTGCCTCGTGCCTCTTGCTTCTTTCCTCTTGCCGCGTGCCTCGTGCCTCTTGCTTCTTTCCTCTTGCCGCGTACTTCGTGCCTCTTGCCTCTTGCCTCGTGCCTCTTGCCTCGTGCCTCGTGCCTCGTGCCTCGTGCCTCGTGCCTCGTGCCTCTTGCCTCTTGCCTCGTGCCTCTTGCTTCTTGCCTCGTGCCTCTTGCTTCTTGCCTCCTCCGTATAATGATCGGATCGGGCATGGTCCCGCCATGAGTCGGTCTTTCGCCGTCACGTCGAAGGGAACACAGGTGAGACGTGATACTGATATAGTTTTGGACGAGGTGTTTCCCGATCACGGTTTAGTATCAAAGCCACGCGAACTGCGCAGCTACAGAACCATTCCAGTAGTTTCTGTGTGCACTTCCCATATTTACTTAGCTCGTTCGCATACAGTTAGTTCTACATGTGGAGATAGCGCCAGAGTTTGAAACGACACTTCTTAACTTTAATTCATATTGAATCCCCCGTGGCTTTCTCTGTTAACAAAAAAAATTTTTTTTTCATCCACCAATCTTCTCGTGTTACTAATGTGATGCGTGATAGCTGTCGGCAGCCAACTGCAGCTGGAGAGACAAGTTCACCACTGGAGCTATAGCACTCGGAATGATGATGAGAAACCGAGGGTGTGTGAAATGGACACGCTTAGACGAAAGTAATCGAGCTACCTTGTCTTCTCGTCGTGCGTAGAGAAACTATGATAATTGGGCGGTCACCATAACATAATAAGACAGATAAATTAAGATGGTGTAATGCAAGCCCCTTGGGTGGTTTCACGTCTAAAGATTACTCTGAAAACACTAATTTTATCACTTTTCATTCTACTAAAAAAAAAATTACAGTTAAAAACAGAACTATCCATTCGCCCTCAGCTCATTGTTAAATACGACTCGGATATCTCGAGCAGTTTTCAAATAGCGGTTGTATCATGATCTGATGGAGATGCCTTTCGATGTGTTTATTCGCCCGCGAGAAGGGTTTTACACGTATCTCGACGGTTTGGCTGTGTGTGAGAGCGTGTGAGAGCGTTTGTGAGCGTGTGAGAGCGTGTGTGTGTGAGCGTGTGAGAGCGTGTGAGAGCGTGTAGCCGCTCCTTGGAGAGGAGCCACCAAGCTGTGCTGGACACGGGCCGGAGAGCCTCAACTTCTTGTTTCCGTGTAAACGTTGCTGAAGGCGGCAGCCGGCGTGTGGCGGAGCTGTTTACACGTCCGCGGCGCGCCTCCTGGCTCTACGCCTGCTCCACCGCAGTTTGTCGGCTGTCTCTCTGCGAGAAAACAATTGAACTGGAATTTTCAAGGCAGGAGTTGCTTTCTGATTGTGCCCTACCTGGGCGCACACACAGTGTGCAGGGTTTCAGAAGATACAACACGAACTATTTGATAACTGCTCGAGATATCCGGGTCGCATTTAACAATGCGCTGAGGGCGAATGGATAGTTCTGTTTTTTAACCGAATTTTTTTTAGTAGAGTGAAAAGTAATATGTAGTACATGAAACCACCCAAGGGCCTTGCATTACACCTTCGATCGTAATTTATGTCTTTATTATGTTATGGTGACCGGTGAGTTATCATAGTTTCCCTACGCACGACGAGAAGACCAGGGCATTGCGCTTAGAGGCGATACCGCGCTAGAAACTACCAGCGAGCGTCGCACTTATACCGCCTCACAAACAGAACCACGCCCCTGGGCAGGCGGGCCTCTTAACGCTTGGAGAATAGAAATTTTTTTTTTTTTGGAAAGCATTCAAGTAGATGCAAATAGTTTATACATAGTTTATCAAAGCATCTCCTGACCTAGACCTGGGCCGATCTAAACGCTGTTCTACGCTGTTCATACAGGCCCGTGTGCCAAATTGATCCTACGTAACACAACCCCGTCCGTTTATCCAGATGATTTTTACAAAAATGTTCAGTTTCTGATTTCACTGCACTTAATTCCCCGGATGACAGAATGATGATTTGGCGGCGGCCGAGACTGGTGTTGTTTTCCCGTGTCTATTATATGCAGGTTTTGCCTGGACCCACCTTGCTGGCCTTGGTCCAAGGTTAGCAAAACTTATAAATTTACCAGGATTATAAATCAAATGTCCAAATTAAAATATTGGACAGATAAAATAAAACAGCATCACAAACCATTATAAAAAGGCAACTTTAAAAATAACCTGCAATAATTTAAATGCAAAAAGAGAAATAAACTGTGTACAAAAAAAAAAGTGGCACATGCCATAGGGCTTGCCAGCTTAATTAAACGTTGTAAAGGATCATGTATGTTCATCTCTCAAAGTTTCTCCCCTCTTCTCTCCTCGACCCCTCACACACACGCAAACAAAGGATAAAGTTGCATGGCACTTGTAACTCGTCTTGGTTGATTCTGCGTCTGTATTAGTTTTTTTGGTAGATACCAGCTGTTTCGGCATGCTTAGTTGTGTGATATCGGCGAATACAATCGGCGATGCTGTCCTTGTAAATGGCTGCGACAAGATGGCCGATTCAACACACAAGCTGGGAAACCAGTGATTTCTCTGGGCATAAAAAAAAACTAGAATCACGTCATATTTGGCGGGAAATTGTACCAAGTACACGGTGGGAAGGAAGAGGTGAAATAATGAGTGATACAGCATGCACGCGCTATTCAAGAACATTGTCACCTGACGATTTGCGTTGCCAGGCTATATGTCTACAAGCGGAAGTACACATATAGGTAATGAATTCACATTCCATAATCTGGGAAAATTATTTTTTCAAGATGTTAGAACTAATAATTTATAAAAAAAGGGGGGGGGGGGTTGTCTGTATAGTCGGTTTACGGACGATAAGTTTACGTGATAACGTCATAAGAAAACATTGATTAAAAATTGCATACTTTTTAATTTTCAAATATTATACACAGTTTTTGCAAATTTAATTTAAATAATTTTTTAAAATATAATCACGAACAATTAGTTATAGAAATAAACTGAAATCAAATCAATGTCAATAAATTGTTAATTTTAAATGACGAAATTGGACAAATAAATAAATATTTTTTAAATTGCTGCTTTTGAAAAGCCCGCCTTAACCGGTTTGATATTATAGAAGATTTTCTCGCACGGTGGTTGGCCGGTTCTTGCACGCCCGGTTCAGGCGGAACGTGACAGTGAGTAGTGCTTTTTCGTGCCTGCAGCCGGCGTTCATCGATTTATATGACGTTGTTATCACGTCAAAAAAATACCATACATGCATACATTTATTTGTACCTGTGACATACGTACATCAGTAGGTTTTTTAAAATTTAAAATCTTGTGATGCAATCCATTCTCTTTCACCCTCGGGATCAAACACCATTAGTAAAGCGTCTAAAGGATATGTTTCTAATAGCCCACTCCATCAAGGTTCGTCGCCTCTCGGACAAATGAACGCGGGGAGACAAGAACGTCGTTCATTTGTCTTCCAGCCGCAACGGCAGGAAGCAGCAGGAATGAAAGACGTGGCATCTGGTGTTTACATTGTCGAGTTCGCAAAAGAAGCAGAACAAAAGAGTTAAGAGTTCCTTCCGTTTTTTCTCGGAGCGAGATGGATGATGCCTGGTGATTTTTTCTCCCAATTGCTTGGCTGCAGCTGAATTAAACACATTGCACCACAGCATTATTTGAAAACTTTATTTTTTTATCTTTTGCTGGTTTACTTTCCGAGTGACGATTTTCCCATTTCATAGTCTTACATTAAATATAAATAGTTCGAGACAGGTCACTTTTCAAATTTTTTTTTTCTGAAAAGGCTTTGGCTTTCTGACAAAAATCGGCATATGCCATCTGCTAACAGTGCATAAATTTCTTGTGGTGTTTAATTTGTATTATACGTACTTAAAAAAATGAACATGAGAATGGAAAAAAAGTTGTAAGAAAACTTTACTTAAAGGTCCTAATCTTGAAGGTATTTTGGTTGGGGGGGGGGGGGGGAATCTTCGTGTCTCTGAGGCTCCAGGGGTCGGGCTGTTTTTTGATATGTCTAGAATTCATAGAAAACCTTAGAAGTTATGATGACGGGAAAATTTACTGTTTTTTGTTTTACTGTGTAGTGTGAAACCTTGTACATAAAATAATAGGGAGCGAATCCGTCAAAATTATTTGCTCCCCGGTACTGTTGGTAGACGCCTTGTATTTTTACTCGACCTGCCTCCTGTGGTAGTTAGAAATTTGAAAGTGGACGACAAATCAACAAAAAATGTCAGCTATGTATAGGCTACAGTTTATTTGTAAAATGTCCCAGCGTTTTTTTAGGTAACCTACAAGTAAATAAACTTGTAAACTTGTCGTTACAAGCGTGCTTTTTGTGAAACACTTGTAACAGTGTGTTTTTTAACAAACCGGTTAAAATTTATAGCGTACTTGTTAGTTAGTACTTGGGCCAAGGCCCCCGCAAGGGTGAGGCTGGTTGGACCCATGGGTCCAGGGCCCAGGCCCAGCCCCGTTTAGTTTTATCTCTGCGCGTGAAATAAATATACATACTCGCTGTGGTTATTTTAAAATAAAATCATTTTATAAATAAAGCCTAGTTTGGACTTACAAAATAGTAACCATAATTACTGTACCCTGTATTTTCAGGTTAAATAACTTTCTAAAAAGAGTAGGTAAGAAATAACCATGCCATTATAATGTAGCACGTGATTGTAAAATTGTGGGGGGGGGGGATGGTCTCCGATCCTGGGTACAGGGCCCGTAATAATCGAATGTGGAGGCCATGAGTAATGGTAATGAGCTGACGTCTTGGTCGCAGCTCGGTGCATGTCGAGCACATGGTGCGAATAAGTGCGTCAGCGGCAGCCTCCGTCTGCAACATCAGTTGAGGAGAGGGGGAGAGGGGGTGGGAAATGGAAGAATGAAACATCCTGTTCGGGCGCGTTCCAAAAATAGCCGTCGCAACTTTTCCCACGTGCGCGAGCTTCTCGTCCGAACGCGGAGGGCATTTGTTTGCTTTCAAAATCTTTCCTTGTATCAGCAATGCCGGCGAGATCTTATCTGTTGCGGGTTGATCTGTTTGTCTTATCAGGCACGTCCGCTATTATCTTGTTATTGATTATATATATATATATATAATTCCTTTATAGTTAAAAAAACTTACATTCGACAAGGGCGCTTTTAACTCTTGGGATTGCCTTCAGTTGGTTGCAATAGACGGTTTTTTTTTGCATAGATATTTCAGTAGGTATGTTTGCACGAAAGCCAGAACAGCATGTCCTAGAAATCCCTTGTTCAAATTATTAAAAAAAAAAAAGAGATAATTTTTTAAAAATATTTTTTAGGAATTGGGGAGTTATCACCCCTCCCATTTTTTTTTTTTTTTTTTTTTTAGCTTACGACCCTTGGGATATACCTCTCTCCTCCCTCCCTCACCCGAAAACCTTAAAAAATGGTATCATTCTCACCAACTCAACAACAAAGGGAAGGAATTTGAAAGCAAACAGCGGTTAAAGCAGTTGTACCCCCTCCAAACGAAATTCTGCGCGCGCCTTTAGCCACGCGCCGTGAAAACAAAAGAGTTTTTATAACGGATGGCGCCACAGCGTTGCATTAGACTTCGTTGGAATGCAACAGTTTTTTAATCGCCTCCCGCTATGGAAGCAAATTTAAAGACGCATTCACATCAAAAAAGATAGCTTCTACTCAGCTGGCGGACGCTGGTGGCTGTAGACTAGCGCGGCTCCGCAGTGCTGCCAACTCAACGCGACTAGTACTGCTTTCCATGGTTTTGAACAAAGTGTTATTGCGACCGGGAATTTTTTTTTTTTGCGTCGTACAGAAAACTTATGTTCTAATATTGGTCTGAACGAGCTACGTAAGTGTGTACGCAATAGAATTACTCAATAATTTTGGGTGTGATGTTCTTAGTCAGTTGAATAATTTTACGTGTTCACACGTTCATTCATATGATCCACGCACTTAAGGGTCACAGTTCATCGAAAATTGCGTTTTCCCAATTCAGCTCTGAGTGAGCGTGGAGGTAAATGTCCGTTTTGCCTGTATATGCATACGATGATATAAATACTTAAATATATTTATTTTAGTTGAGAAGATGAAATAGCTCACCTCATAATTGTAGGCATGCGTGTTTTAGACCCCTCAAAAGTGTTCAGATAGCTGAATGGTGGCGGTAGCGGTCAGGTGTGGCTCCAGGCCAGGGCAAACCCAGCGCCATTTTTATTTATTTTTCTTTGTCTAATGTTTTTTTACAAGTATGGACAACATTAATGGAAAAAGGAAAATTAAATGTTTGTCGTTTCAATTCAAGATTTCTTAAAAAAAAAAAAAGGAAAAAAAAAACTTTAAAATATTTTACTGGCACCAGGTATTTGATATATTTTAAGCGTTTATAAAACTGACCCGAGGGTAATTAATCAGGGAAGAAAAGAATATCGAAATGTTTCTATGGTAAGTTAGCAAAAACCATCGTCGAAATTCCACATTGGGTGGGAAATGTCGCGGGGAATGGGGGCCCCGCGGTGTGTGGTGAGTGAGTGGTGGCTGAGCGGTGTTGCGGGTCGGACGCACTGCGCACTGTGATTGGCTGTGGCCGGGGTCTGACGAGGCGGTGTGTGGGCGGACCAGCTCTCCCGGCCGCCCACTCCCCGCGACAAAACACCCCGCGCACCGCACGCCAGCCTGGCGTGGTCAGTGTCTGCCCGCAGACTCGCCTCTGGCTGGGCGCTTGTACCCTTCTATTGCTTCCTTTGATAGTTTGTATTTGACGCAAGGGCGCCCATACCTATGGGCAGGGTGGGTCCGTGGCTCCCCCCTAGCTTTCAGACAAAGAAAAAAATTAGGTGTTCTTGAGCATTTTGGGCAAATTTTGAGTCCTTTTTGGCAATTTTTTTGTCATTTGAGATGGTTTTCCCCCCTCCCCCTACAAATTCTGCCCCCCCCCCCCTTACAAACTTTCATATGGGCGCCCTTGTTTTGACGTGCAACTTCCTTGGGCGCCATTTCAATGCCAAGTTTTCGTGAAACGTTGCTGTGAAACGCTCCTGACAGAGAATAGGTTATTGGCCAAAGATATACAAAGAGAGCACTATGCCATGTACGTTACTGGGCTCGTTTTCGTTCTCCTCCTCGTTGTTGCGAAGATTCGTCCGTCGCCCAAAAAGAAAAAATTCAAATAGAACTGAGAGAGACAAGAGAATAAGACAGTGTGTGTACATGTGCGCTTGCAGTAAAAACTAATATCGGCATGGGGATGGCAGAGGCTGGTTTTTCGTTGCATATTTTTTTCTTCGTAAGAAAACTGCACACTTAAAAATATAAATTTAGGTCGTGGAAAGTCGGGAAATTTTTATTTCAGATTTGTGTGGACACCCTGAATTAAAATTAAACCGTAATTATTAAATTACTCCCGTCAGCCGTTTTCTCGAGACTTTCGCGTAGGCCGCGCCGAATATGGCTCGCGCGTCGCACCAGACACCAACACACGGCACGCGACAGCTCGAGTGCGAGGTCGCGTCCTCCTAAGTCATTTTGCGCGTAAACGTAGCGCGATTTCTCTTTCTCTCTTTCCCCCTCACCCTCATTCCCATACTCTCCTTTCTCAACAACTGTAAATAACCCGCGTTTGTAAAAGCGGTTTCATAAAATACGGTATTAACATAACAGATTTTTAAGTCGTAATATTGTAGTTTCAACCTTCGTAATCCCGATTAGTTTTGATTGTGAGTAATTTACCTGTGCGTTAAATTTTAAAATGAGATTTTTTTTTACAAGCGTTGTTAGCCTTGTATCAGCAATGTCGTTGAGATCTTATCTTCTTCGAGTTTATCTTTTTGTTGTATCAGACACATCCGCTGTTTATCTTGTTTTTAGACTTATGTAAAATATGTTATGTTCTCCGCTTTATAGTTAAAAAGTTAACACGCATTCGACAAGGGAGCTTTTAACTCTTGGGTTTGCTTAGAGTTGGTTGTAATTTGCTGCCTTTATGCATAGATATTTCAGTAAGTATGTTTGCACAAACGCCAGAACAGCATATCCCAAAAAACCTTGGTTCCAATTATTTCACTAACACGAGAAAAAAAAATGGGAAAATTGCAACGTTAAGTTTACATGTATCATATGTAACAACGTTTAAACCGCAGAAATTATTATGTGATACAAATCAAAGACACTGGATGTAAACTTGGCGTAAAGAGTAATCTTAAGGAGGAACGGCGACAGTAGTATTAAAGCATGTTTGTCGTTTACTTTGCACCGCATAGTGACACAGTTGGCTTCCTACAGATGCCATTAAAAACCATATAAGAAGATATAACACATAACAGTGCGAAGTAATATGAACACGAGAAAACGGAAATAATGGAGACCCGGATTAACTAAAGAAGTGAAGATATCATCAGTGTCTGATGTGAATAAAAGTTGAATAAATGTAACAAGTTTAGATGAGTGAAGAAATAAAAAAAGATTTCGTGTATTAAAATACTGAAAATACAGAAGAGAAAGGATGGAGAAAATAAGGAAAAAATAAAGAAATACGTAATGAATGACATGGAGAAGATAGTTGTAGATAGGTATGAATATATAAGAGAGTCATTGACAATTAAATGCAAAAGAGACAGTAGGGAAAAAAAAATATAATGAAGAACAAGAAGAAAGTAGACATGACAAAATAACCATGGCAATATCGATAAATATTTGGTTACCTTGCTATCGACCCGAGTATTTTAATATGTACATATTTTATTTTATGAATTATAATTGTATAAAGAAGAAATGTAATTTTGAAATTCGAGAAGAAAGAGAGGATACAAAGCGTGAAGACAGAGGCCCGTAGGAAAACTGAAGTAAGAAGTGGCTGTTTTGAAGAAGGATGTATTTGAAAGATAGTGTTTGACTTGATGTAAGTTATTGGACATACGCCATTGCTAAGAACTTTTTCTGTTGAAGAAAAACTAATAAATAAAATAAATAAATAAAAATACCCAAAAAAGACAAAAAACACACAAAATTAAGCAAACAATTGCTGTTGTCAATAAGGATATGAACACCACAAAATATTCCGAAACAGGAATATGGTAAAAAAAAAAACCACAAATGATGACAACACAAAAAAATATTGAACCCAAAATAATTCAGCATAACAGTTGAAACGAGACAAAAACACGACAAAACGAAAAGACAAACAAATACAATAGTTTTACCAAAACAGAAACAAGCGACGTTTCGGGAACTGCTATCTGCTCCCGTCCAGGTGAGACTTTTTTTTTTTTGTTGACCATATTCCTGTTTCGGAATATTTTGTAGTGTTCATACCCTTGTTGACAACAGCAATTGTTTGCTTAATTTTGTGTGTTTTTTGTATTTTTTGGGTATTTTTATTTATTTATTTTATTTATTAGTTTTTCTTCAACAGAAAACGTTCTTAGAAATGGCGTATGTCCAAAAACTTACATCAAGTCATGCACTCCCATTGCACAAATCTTTTAAAGATAACAAAGATAGTGTTTCCAGATGGTGTTGGGATGTAGGAACGACTGGTGCCTACGCAGTGTTGGGAGTCGAGGTCCGGGTGGTAACACTAGGTACTGTGGCGTGCTGGCGGGGAAGCCTTCTTTCCACAGACGAGAGAGCCAAACGACCGATCGTGCATCTTCGGTTTTTTTTTTGTCCATTGTAAATAAATATGGCGGTGTTGATAAAAGGAAAGACCATACACAAGGCAACGGTATTTATTTGTAATTGTTTTTAGAGGAAAATACCTAATTGAAGAAACGTACTTCGTGGATTCGTATATTTTTCATACCGTATAAAATCTAGGAAGTCTTTGTCTTCCGCAAATATTCTCGGGACGCCCCATATTCCGTGAATGTTTTTATTTTGTACAACTCGTGATAACTAATGGTCAATTAGGTTAGGTTAGCTACATTATAAATACTTTAAAAACATTGTGGACGGTTGATTTGGTTAGGATAGCTACATTAAAGATACTGTGAAATCATGTAAACGGTTTCCTAGCCCTGGATAGCTACATTTTAAAAAGTTATTTGCTAAGCAACCATAAAATGATTTTGCAGTATTTTTTAAGGTAGCTAACTTACCTAATATACCCAACCATCTACAATGTTTTAAAGTACTTATAATGTAGCTAACCTATCCTAATCGACCGGAAAATTTAATGCCACACCGATTTATACAATGAGATAGAACGGAAAAAAAAGTGGCATGAACTTCGGGTGTGGCTCTCTCGTCTGTGAAATGAAGGTATGGCGGGGAGGGAGTGTTAGTTAGTCTCGGCGAGGCGAGGGCGTTTAGCATGAAACTGGCATTGTAATAACTTAATGTGTCGCGCGCAGGGCGCGTGGGACTATCCACGCCTCTCCCCCCCCCCCCCCCCCAATCTTCCTCTAGGTAGCAGCGACGCCCAACAGGGGAGCGGCTGGCAGGCTGCCAGTCCGGTCTCGTGAAAAAACACGACCGAGCGTTTTAAATTATTAAAAAAAAAAATCCAGCAAGTCGCACCTGTTGTTTGTTTACTGTGGTGACGTGACAGAGGTTTGCAGAGAGAGAGAGAAGAAAAAAATCAGGTTGGTTCTAGAGCAGCGGTTCCCAAAATATGTTCCAATGTCACGTAAAGCCGACATAATTATTGTCGAATAACTTTCTGTGAAGGAGTTGGGGTTCCGCCAAAAAGGAAAGTAGATCATTGGGTTCCCTGGCTGAAAAAGAAAATTGGGAACCGCTGTTCTAGAGCATTCGGAAAAAAAAATTCCAAGAACATTCGAATTAAATTATTGGTCCTTCCAGAAATTTTACATCCCAAAAAGTTTTTTAGAACAGTTCTCAAAAATCCTATTAACATTTGAAAAAAGTTCTAGGAAATTCGGGAAAATTAAAAAAAAAATCCAGGTACGGTACATTTTCTTATATTCTAATAAAATACTAAAACTTTTTTTTAATTACATCACTTCATTCGAACGTTATAAAATAATTTTCAAAATTTCTGACTTCAACCGACGAAAATAACGCGAGTGTGAATAACATTACACTCGCATTCAATTTCAGCCGGTTTCAAACTTCGGTCCAGCCATCCTTATTAGTCTACTGTAGTAATGGTTTTTCGAGATCGCCCCTGAAAAATATTGTGATTCGGAAATTTTTGTTATTCGATGTCTGGTATGTTCACTAAAGCTGATACGAAAGTCACAGAACAAGTAATGGAATTGAAGGAATGGTTCCAAGTCAAGAAAAAGTTCGGAAATTGATGGTAACTGCGCTGGAAGTTACGAAATTTTAATTTCCACCTGCCTCTTGCGATAATTATACAAATATCTGGATATTGTCCCCTTGAATTATGTGGAAATCAACACACAAAATGATTTAGCTTTCCAACGTGAATATTGGCACGTTCATTCGAACGGTAAATATATTTCGTATTATGTTTTGTTTTTATTACCTTCTGTATAAAAAGTGATAAAGTGAGGGTTTTCACGAAAAGGTCATGAAAATGTCCAGGTTGACACCCTGAAGTAATAAAACACCTCGAGATAAGGCGATGACGGGAAGAATTCAGTGTCACAAGCGACTCGCCGGTACAGAACCTGGATTGTAAAACTTGAAGTGACTAAATGTAAATTATGGTATTGCCTAAACACTGATGCTACCTCGCAATATTTGCCCTCGTCTGACGAGTGCTAACTCTGCTAGTAGTGCAAGCTCGCTTGGCCGAAGCGCGGAAGCCTTCGTGTGAGCCACGTGTCGCAGTGGCGGATCCAGAGGTTCACCTCGGAGGGGGCACTCTAGGATTTCAGAACAGCCAGAGAAAAAAAAATGTCTTCAAATTACTAAATTTGTATTTAATCTACTCACACTACACACAACATCCAACCACCAGATTTTATGATTCTATACAAGAAATTCATTAATTATATTAAACTATTTTATTGGTTTCAGAAACAATCATTTTTGTCGGCAATGTTAATGTAGCCAGACAGCTGGTTTTTTTTTTTTGGGGGGGGGGGGGCACTTGCCCCTGGTGCCCGCCCTTGGATCCGCCACTGCACGTGTGTGTTTGTTGTTGACTCGGGAGGCATGGCGGCCGAGAGCTCGCGGACATAACGAAGGCTGGTTGTACTCCGGACACGTAAACGGCGTTTAACGGGCAGGATCTGCCGGCGATCGTGCTGTAATTAAGAGGCTTCCCGGAGCCCGGAGCCCCCGGAGTGGGGACACCACCACCTCACTCCACTTCCGTGGGGGGACGGAGCGGTCGACACCTGGGGGGGTTCTCTGCAGCTGTCGACGAGTACACTCCACTTGCCCTGAAGTCATTCGACCTAAAATGAATTTCGGCCGAATGCCTGTTAGGTCGAATGACTAGTAGGGCAACTGACTTTTAGGTCAAGTGACGTTTAGAAGATATGACCTTTAGGGCAAATGACTTTTAGGGCAACTGACTTTTAGGTCAAGTGACGTTTAGGATATATGAATTTTAGGTAAAATGACTGAGGGATTATTTTAAATTTTAGGTCAAGCGACGTTTAGGAGATATGAATTTTAGGTCAAATGATGCGCACCGCTGTCGACACCTCTAGAAGCACTGCAGACCACTGCCCCTGTTCTCCAACTTCATTCCCTTGTACTCGCGTTATCTGCCGCTCAGGCCAGCGTCTAACTATGCGTTCCTGCAGCGTTTTGTGGCTTCACAATGCAGGTCTTATCAAGAGCGGTATCCCAAAGAGGTTCGGGCAAGGTAGCGAACAAGCACTGCCCTTGTCGAAATACAGCCGTAACCTAACTCGCGGGCCGTTATTCCAGTAAGGAATCAAATCGGCAGTAGTTCTAATAAACGTCGCCCTGCGCGAGGCTAGAAACTGGTTACAACGCACTCTAGCGGACGTTTTGCATTAAGTGTTTTTCGCACAGTTGAAATCACTTTTACTAAACAATAAGTCATCAAGTAGATAGATATTAACATTATTAACCTGTGTCAATAAACTACTTACTTTGTATTAGAACCTCTATCCCGAGATTTTCTTTTTTGCTAGTAGTTACGGGCCCACCCAACAGATAGCGTCACATCGCACCCTGAGTACAAGACTATCGTAACTTAAAAATCAGTGCAATACTATCCAAGGGCGCCCATACCCGGGGGCAGGGGGGGGCCGTGGCCCCCCCCTAGCTTTCAGGGAAGGAAAAAAATATAGTGTAGTCAGGTGTTTTACTTTAAAGAAAATTATTTAAATTCGGTATTATGTAGAAGTGATTCAACACGAAGATATTATTGTATATCGTTTTTTACATGTCTATTTCATTTGTTATGTTAGTTCAAGCATTAGTTTCTGCTGCTGCGATATAAGGTGTTGTGTACAGGGAGAAAACGCTGTTCAAGCGCAACGCCCGTGGCGAGTCATTCCCCTTCGTATTCCTACCCAAGCTCGCGCGATAACACAACACAACAGATTTAGACCAGTCAGAGTTAGACGACGCGACAGTTGACATGTGCTTGTAGACGGCGAAATGTTTTGCTACTTTTTCGTCATAATAATGTGTATGTTCACAAATAACATCTCAAAACAGAGATTTTTCAATAGTCTTTAGGTCTACCTACAGTTTTATGCATCTGGTCTAGATTTAGTTTAGTGTATTCAGTCAGTATAAATAACTTTAGTGCAAATAAATAAGTGAAAAGTGTAAAGATAAAAACCATTGTTATTATGTAGTGTTTCTTAGTTTTCCTCATTCGTCACATCCGCTCAGAATATTCACAATTTTTAAGGTAAGCTAACACCTTTAAAGTTACTCAAATAAGAATTATTGTTCAGAAAAGTCTACAACGTAAAATTTATGTTGGAATTTTTAATTTAGAGGAAAACCACTTTTTCCCTTCAAAAGTGTTTAAAGGGATAAGGATTCCGCTACCTTCAGTAGACTCGAAAGCAATTTACACTGGAATCTCGATTTTACGTATGCTCACAGTCGCTTGGATTGCATTCGTAAAATCGTTATCTTCATAAAATTTCAAACACCCCACCCTGTGAAGATACATGTTATAATTTATTGAACGGAATATATATAATATTAAATAGTAAAAACAATGACTGCTGTCTGCCCTCTGCCCTCCCCTTATTTTTTTTTTTAACATTCCACAACTTGCTTCATTGCACGAGTGATATAAAAGCGACATCACAGCGACTAAACACAGTTGCACCACGCATTGCATCATGTTAACTTTTGTGTGGTGACAGTAGGTTGTCCGACATGCCTTTCTTGGATATCTTTCCTTTTCGTAAGACGCGTGTTACTAAAATAAATTTATATTTGAGTTTGCAAACTTGTCCACTCCTTGCCAGAGACGACTGAACACAGACGAGACTATCCAGGGTCGGGCTGATGAGCTGGAAGAATTCCCTGCCTTGCATTTTTATGGACTTCACCTTATCATATTTATCAGTTAATCTTTAACAAATCAGCTTGAAAAATATTAATGAACGCACTTTTAGTAACATAATCGAGGAGAACAAGCACACAGTTCAGTGTACACCTGTACTGTTTCATAAAAGTGATCATAGGTAGGGACTGGAAAAATTCGCGGTTTCAATGACCACTAGGATAGACTAAACGATTCTCCTATGTACTCTGGCAACTATCACATGGTCATTGGCTACCGACTCGGGGAAACTGTTTACTGCGATTCTTATGATTCGATACTTCTTTTGTTGAGTGTTTGCCATTGGCTCAGAGTCCTTCAGGTAAATTGCGGTCCAATCACTGACGCAGCATTAAGCTAAACGAGTTTGGATTCCAGCCTGTCTCGAAAGGAATCCGCGAATTTTTACGGTCTTTAATCATAGGCTTATTTGGTGAAAAAAAACGCTGCTCTTTAACGACAGACATTCATTAAAAACACAGTACATTTTAGTGCGAGAAGCCCTTGAATTTGTGATAGCCATAGGGAATTATTTGTTTGTATAGTAAGTTAAAAAAAAGCTTAGTTGAAAATCCGCTCGTCACGTCTACTTGCTGCGTCACTTATACCATTTTTGAGCGTTTTTTACTGGGAAACCGATGCAGCGAAGGTAATTAATGCGAAAATTGTCAAGATAATGCCTAATGGCTTGGGTTGCTGGATATTAGCGGAAAGGAGAGGAAGTAGCTACTCAATATCGTTTCTTTCTCTCACGCTTCTCAAGGTTTCAAGCTCAGTTGCTATGTTCACGAGCTGGAAATGTTGGAATGGGTAAGGAATGTTGAGTATAGTTCATTTGCGGTAAAATAAATATTTTTACAGCCTTGGCATAATTTTTCAATCTAAGAAATTTCGAACTTTGCGACAAATAAAGTGTACCTAGTCCATTTTTTCTTTTCGATTTTGAGTTTGATGCCGCAATAACTTATACAATATTCACTAACGGTAAATGGCTTTGTATTAGCTTTAAAATATGAATACGCTGTGCATTAAAAATTAATATCTTTATATGTTTTCATAGTGTTTTTTTAATTTTTTTAAAAATATATTTTGGTGTCAAATTTTCCGAATTTTAGATGGTTCCTGAAAAAAATGTATTCGTAAAATCGCGGCTTCGTTCAGTCCGGGCTCCGTAAAATCGAGGTTCTAATGTACTCTTAATTCTGAAGTTAAGTTCTGAACATGTTATTTAAGGGTTTATCAATGCCGTATTTACGCGCAGGCTATCTAGGCTGTAGCCTATGGGCCCGCACCACAAATGGGGGCCCGCACCACACGACACGAAAAAAAAAAATTATACTGCGATGTGGATCTTCTTATATTCTTAAAATACGCGTCGACATAGTATGTCCAGTTGTTTTGTGTGGATTAATTGCGCCGAACTAAACTCTTCTGTGGAAAGCTGATATATGAGTTATGTCAGCATTTAGAAATTTTCGATTATTTTCATTGGTTTTGGTGTCACTTAATTCCTTAACATCTAAATACTGTTTGGTTAAATAGTCTAGTTTAATAATAAACTAATTTTTTCTGTGCTTTACTACTGAATCCATCTGTGCTAATTTTAAATGATAAGCAATTATGATTCATATCGAAACATAGTAATATTCATTTAATTGTGAAACAATTTTTGACTGTAATTATAAGCGTAGTTCAGGTGTTACATTTAAAAACAACTGTTTTCTGACTGTGATAACATACTCAAATCGTTTCTCTCCCAAAGTTGAATCTTTTGATCAACACGTTTTAAACTTTATAATTATTTTAATTTAATTTGTACGCGACATTTATTTAGGGGTAAAGAGAGCAATTAGTTGAAGGACTGTATTCTTGATATCCGTGTACCCGAGACGCTTCAAAAGTATAAGGACTCTATTCCTGCATTTGTGTTTCTAAAAATTCATTTGTTTCAATAAAATAGTTAATATTTAATTAATAAAGTAGCCAATAAAGATTTTTTTATGGCGAATGAGTACTGTGGTCTATTATTTTAGTAACAGGACAAAAAATTTTAACAGGGTCAGAACTGGAACTATTTTATGGCTAGTAACAAGCCGCAGTTAAGTCTTCCAAAATATTAAAAATACTTCATACCCCTAAGTCTGGCCCCCCCCTACAAATTATCATATGGGCGCCCTTGATACTATCACAACTCAGATGCCATCGTCTTGCACATATTCTTATATAATGTTTTCCAGAGTGCAACACTACATTATTTGCCATAAGTCCCGTAAAAGTAAATATAATATTGCGATAGTCTTGCAGTGCCTAGATAATGATATTTTCCTGCTTATGGTAAAAATATCTCAATAACTCAATTTTTTGAGTTACGATAGTCTTGTACTCAGGGTGCGACATGTCGCGCAGAACATGGTTTCAGTTTCCACTGTAAAAGAGTCGCACTTCTACACCTCCCTCCTTGTTCTGTGACTCCCGCCCATTCATTCCGTCGACGCCCCATTAGGTCGTCGACTTGCGCGGGCTCTCTGACAGACGAGACGTCGCAGCCGTGCCCATGTTGGGAACGAGACGTGAGGATTGTGGGCAGAGGGATGTCTGGAAAGACCTGATTCCTCGTGTTCTTCCGTCTCGGAGCCGGTTCCCGGAACGGAGAGACGTAAAGACGGCGTGACGCCGCCGGAGAGGCGAGGAATGTCCAGCCGCGCGGACTTGGTGCTTCCGGAGAGACCACGCCTCCTTGATCCAGGCGGCTCCTGGGGCCCGGATCAGTTCAGTGCTACCTTTGAATGTATATACTGTATAGAAGTCGCGAGTGGATAGGATTTACTCTACGTTTTTCAGAAGCGTATGATGAGCAGCTTGGGAACTTCACCGCTGCAGTGCGCAGCCGTAACGCCCTGTATCGTCTTAGAGGGGGAAGGGGTGTCTGAAGAGTTGGACACTTGTCCGCTAGGGACCACCACAAGTCGATGCCCTAGAGATGGTTGGCGATTGCGGCGGTGAATTAACCAACTACCTCAAAACCGTATTAGAAATTTTAACCTGGGCTGGCGACTTCTATACAGTATATATATTCAAAGGTGCTACCGGATTTTTGTTTATTTATTTATTTATTTATTTATCCAGTTTTTGATCTATTGATTCCATATGGAGGCGGGACTCCGGGATATAGAACAAGCCAATTAATACAAATATATACATAATATATACAAACATACTGTACAACCACAAAAACTAAATATTACAGACTACTTTTACATTTCAAAAGTAAGAAAGAGAGAAGGAAAAAAAAAACATGGGTACATAAGAAATGGTATACCTCCAAAGTTTTCAAATCGATACGACAGGTTAAAATCGACTTCCAAGATTTGTTTACGTAGTTCGTTCGTTGCAAGTGAAAACTAATGAAAGCGTGTTAACAAGGGGCTATAAGATGCGTGTTTTCAGAATCACTTTTAGGCGCGAAACACCCGTGAAGATACTTGTGAGAACTCGAAGTTGTTTATTTGCGTTACACCTTTATCTTCGTTTCTCGGCCATATAATGTCACGGTCACCGCTCAGATGTCACAGTTGTCCTGTGCACGACGAGAAGACTGCGCGCCAGTCCAGAGGAGACACTGCGCTAGAAGCACCAGCGAGCGTCGCGCTTATCATCCCGCCTTGCCGACACAGATAGGATGGTCCAGGATGTGTTCGCGATAGCGCTGGAAGTATTTCGCAGGAATTTTTATTTTGGAATCCGTCCAAGCCGCCGAGGCGTGGCTGCGGAGTGTTGAGGTGGGTCTTCGTGGGTCGCCCCGTTACAGGGGCGATTATAAAGTTTTTTTTTTTTTTTAATTGTGGTTCCTCGGCATGCCAGCGGCCCACCGGGGGCTAGGTTAGGGCGAGAGCGTCTCGTGGGAAGACCGCCGCCGCCATTTGCATGCCATGAATATGCATATTCCGTCCCGACTGGGGGCGTCCCACGCGAGGGGCGCGCGCAACGTAATTGGTGCGTTGCCGGCGCGGCGTCTGGCGGCCTGTGCCGCTCATTGGTTCGCGGCCGGCCCCCGAACCACCCTTAGCGGGACCTGCGTGTACCAGACCAGACCCTATCCCACGAGACACGCGCCCCGCCCGTTGATCCAAGTGTGGGGTGCATCTTGACTCACTATCATCCAGACCATCCTCTGTCTCCTGTACTTTTCTACGTTTAATGCATGCCAACTTGCAACCCGCACGAAAGTGCCCAGGGTTTTCCCCGTGTCTATGCAGGTTTCACCTGGCCCCAACTTAACTTGTAGTTTAGACTAGAGTTAAGAGTGAGGGGAGTTAGTCATGGCAACAATCACTGCCACGGCTGGCCAATCCCCCTCCTAGCACATGATGCATGCGACCCTCTCCCTGCATGGCTAATCCCAGCATGACTCAAGGCGTGATAGGCTTCGGCCTGAGACGCACCTAGGTCCCTCCCTAACCCGGACTCCTCCCAAACACACTTAGTTTTTAGTTAGGTTAGAAAAAAAAAACGAAAAAAAAAATTTATTCACAATGCACTGAGCGAGTCGTGGAAACCTCTGTTCCTGGCCTCGCGCACACTAAATGCCTCGGATGGCAGTGGCGTTGTCGCGACACGGGGTAGGTGCCCGATCACCACGCACCAGGACACGGGTAAGCTGGATGGCGTGTGGCATGCGTCAGGTGTAGCACAGGCGCCCGCGACATGAAGTATCAGTGCATCAGCCGCGTTTTGTTTGCGGGCATGCAGAGTAAGTTGTCAGCAGACCCTGTTACGAAGCCGTGAAATACTCACAGCAGTAATTGAAAGGAAAAAAAATGTGTATTTATATTTTTGTAATCCTTAAAATTATTTCCTGGCACTTCTTAGATTTAAAGTTTTCCTTTTTTTCTTTTCATAATTACTATTTTCAACAGAATAATTGTTTGTTACGTCGTGTGGAACACAATATCATATTTTAAAAAATAAAGTTGTAAGTAATTTAATTTTATTATTTTTATTTTTTGTATGGCCCTGTGTAAAATTTTGTAAAACTATACCCGGTTCTCGGAAAGAGTGGAAGTCGGCCATCGCCATCTTAAGACGATGGTCGTGGTCGTGAGGGGTGATGTGAGACGGAATGAATGTGTGTGTGTGTGTGTGGAGATCGGGAGTACCCGGAGGAAACCCCACAGGCTTTCGGCGACGTCCGCCACGTTTCACCGCGCCGGGAGTCGAGCCCGGACCGCCGTGGCGAGGCTGCGATGTGGCCCTGACCACTGACTACTGACTACTGACCACTGACCACGCTGACAGGCGAGCAACTTCGTCCAGCGTTGCCGCTGTTGGAAACCTACACACGTGATTTATTACTGCGGAAACTTGGCTCCTATAGCCAGCGGACAGGCACGGCGGAGAAACTCCCAACTGCCGAGACTGAGACGAAGTGTTCTGAAGTAGTTCTGGGCCCACTCGCTAGATAGTAGCCTTCATAATATATTACTAACATAGTTAGAAGTAATGTGTAGGTAATATTTTGAAGCTCCTACTTCTTTTTTTTTAACTTCAAAACTGCATTTAAGTGTTCATCACACAGTTTAAGCTCTGTTACAAAGCAATTATTAGTCAAGTAGTTGAATTAATATTTAAATCGTTCTCTTTGGATTTGAATATCCCGTGCGAGTTTGCTTGGCTAGTAGTTCTGGGTCCATCCAACAGATAGCGTCGCATGTCGCGCAGAACTGAATCGCAACTCTGTACCGACCTCATTGTTCTATGGCGGGTTACACACATATGCATATCGCACGGTGCGACTAGCATTTTTGATGCCAGTAGCACTGTGCGAGATGCATGCAGGCTGCATGGTCGTGGCACGTGCTAGTGGCGCTCAGTTCATTGGTCTCCTCCACAGCTAACACAAATTCAATATTTGTTTTTTAGTCCTCCGGAAAAGGCATTTCTAATTATTACAACAAACTATTCACACAATTTTATTCACTATTTAATTACAAATTACTAATAACAAACTCAAGCTATTCAAAAAGTGACTTTCCGCACTTGTCAACGCAGTACACGTGGGAACGAGAGCGTCAGGGCTGTCTGCGTATGGCCATGCGACTTGGAAATGTGTTCTGCGCATGCGCCAACTCAAGACGCACGCTGCATGCAGCGCAAAAACACCGACCGATCGGTTCCTGTGGTGCTGCACGCTGCATGCGACTAGCACTCGAGCTGCACGATGCCAGTAGCACCGTGCCAGTCGCATATGTGTGTAAGCTCCACGTGATTAACACAGGTTATTCTTCGAGCTGCATGCCAGTAGCAAGAAAAATGCTAGTCGCACCGTGCGAGATGCATATGTGTGTAACCCGCCTATGACTTGTGGCAGCGGCGCAGTGGACGTGACGTGTCGCTATGGCGCGCGACAGGCGTCCGGCCTTGCTGCTCCATGTCCAGAGATGACTGACTGTTCCGGGTATGCTGACGTCTGTGGGACAGCGTTGCCAACCCCGGGCTGTAGTACCAACTAGCGAGAATCTCAGTTCCTGTCGACATGTACTTTCATTTCGAACGTTCATTAAAATTAAAATCTGTAAGGTTTAAGAAAGTCTCGTACATGTTGGTTTTTCGAGTTGTACTTCTTTAGGCGCGTTGTGAAAAAAAAATGGAAGAGAGTGAATTTTTTACGATGCGCGTGCACTGTGAAACGAAATTTTCACAGAAGCGTTTCAGCCATTTTCACTCTTATAAAAACAGAGTTGATAAAAAAAATACGGAAATGAATTTACGATTCCGCTCTCGGGTTATCTTGAGCAGTTTTCAAATCGTGTTTTTTTTTTCCCCTGAAGCTCTGCATAGCTGTCTGTAGCCCAGGCAGGCGACCAAATACGTACGACGGATCGTTTGTTATTAATGGAATGGAAATGGCACGTGGTAACGTAGGCGCCCCATGCCTGGGGCACTGGCCGGTCGGCTGAGGGGGGGGGGGGGGGGGTGGAATGTCACGACCCGTCCGCCGGCAGTGGGTCGCTCACACTCGCGCGCCTCTATACTATACCTGTACTATACCGTATACCTGCACTATACCGTATACCTG
This sequence comes from Bacillus rossius redtenbacheri, assembly GCF_032445375.1. Taxonomy (NCBI): domain Eukaryota; kingdom Metazoa; phylum Arthropoda; class Insecta; order Phasmatodea; family Bacillidae; genus Bacillus; species Bacillus rossius. The sequence goes on along the minus strand of NC_086338.1, from coordinate 51,533,638 downwards.
TACTATACCGTATACCTGTACTATACCGTATACCTATACTATACATAATGTACTATACCGTATACCTATACTATACATGTACTATACCGTATACCTATACTATACATGTACTATACCGTATACCTATACTATACATGTACTATACCGTATACCTATACCTGTACTATACCCTATACCTGTATTATACCGTATACCTGCACTATACCGTATACCTGTACTATACCGTATACCTGTACTATACCGTATACCTATACTATACATGTACTATACCGTATACCTGTACCTGCACTTACCGTATACCTATACTATACATAATGTACTATACCGTATACCTATACTATACATGTACTATACCGTATACCTGTACCTGCACTTACCGTATACCTATACCTGTACAAGCGCCGCACATCCGCGAGAGGTCTCTGGTCAGCGTCGGAATCCCGCATGCTTGAGTTGGTTGGGACGCCAATTTGTAAGGAGTCTTGGTAGATAGGATTTCCGAATAGGGTGCTTGTATTTAGTATATTTTCCTTATTTTTGGAAAAAAAATAAACCTCTAACATAATTTACGTTATGTTTACTATATGAAGAGAACGGAGCAGCGTATTATGTAAAAGTAATTATTAATCAGTGACTGTTTAAGAGCGGAGCATAAAATATTTTCACGTATTATTTATTCCTGTGAGTCGAATCTTGGCTGTTCAATAACATTCAATGTAAGGATAAAAAAAAATTATTTATTTTTCAAACAAAAATAGATAGGCTACTTCATGAAACGGAGTTGCCAACACTTCACGCTCAAGACACACAAGTCTCGCTTAGTGTCGTTAAAGTTAACGAGAAAATTTCCGTGGCCAAAGAAATTCGAATTTTTGAAAGTTTGTCCAGACTGGAAAAAAAAAAAAATAAGCTCGAGTGTGAAAGTCATAGAGCGAACGGAAATATGGTTTCATTTTAAGTTTTACGTCAATAGTTGGAAGATTGTGGGACGATCGCTCGAGACTTTCAGAAATGCATATGAGCGAAACTCCCGACGGGTCGTCGACACGGGAGCTGGGGTAGGGACTGGGTCGCTGCCCACGCCGCAGTCGCCACTCGTGCGCGCGCGCGCTTTCGGGGTCGGCGCGTGGACTCCCGGAAGCCCCGGGGAAAGGCGGTGCGGCGGCGCAGTCCTTGGAGGGAGGCATGTTCGCACCATTGAGGCGCTTCCTGTCTCCCACCCCCTCCCTCTCTCCCCCCCCCCCCTCCCCCCCGGGGCGAGCGACGCGCGTCTTCTTGTGAGCGAGCTGGCGCCCCGCGCTCGTTAATTAGCGTGTTCCTGCTTGGCATTCCTCCTCCGAGCCGGGGGCTTCCAAGACGTGTGTGTGGCCATGAGTCGGGGTCACGTCGCAGCTGAGATGCTTGGTTGATGAGTATAATTGAGGATTCGCATATATTTTAAGGGTTTCTGTTTCATTTTTGACGTGACAACGTCTAATAAATCGATGAACGCCGGCTGCACGCACGAAAAAAATGTGTCCCGTAACGCACATTGTCCCGTTATGCTGTGTCCCGTTACGCTCATTGTACGCTTGCGCCGCATCTATCTGTCTTCCACTCGATTGGAACAACCATCGATTTGACTTTTCCGAGGCACATTAAACTTGAAACACTCCCATTCGTTTCCTACGTTTCCTATCATCGTCCTTTCCTTAACAGAATAACACAGATTGGAAGGAGTTAAATAGCAAACATGTATAAAAGTTATAGTAAAAATAATCTCTTTGTTAAAGTAATAAACATATTTGAATTAATGAGTGCAAATAAAAGTAAATTTATCAATTAAATTGTAGATTTCATTTCACTCCTTTGTATCCATACAAAATAGTGATCATTCATTAAAAATGATTCAATTTTATTCATAAAAGTGTGCAATCATTTCATCAATGTTTTGTTATGACGTTGTCACGTTAAACTATCGTCCGTAAACCGAGTTTACAGACAACCATTTTTTTCTTTCGTTATACTTTAATTTCGTATTATTGATTGCGTTGTTTTCATTTTTTTTTTCACGCTCAAAAATTAAATTCTGTTCCTTAAAGTATATTTCTAACACTTACCGTCTGTTGACTGCCAATATTAGGTAAATAAAAAAATGGATAAACACACACACACAAAAATTTATTGTTAGAATGTAAAGAGTTGAAATTTGGAGGAAGAAGAAAATAGTAGCAGATATATCCAACAGACTCTGGAATGAGGTGGTATGAAAATTTCTACTGTATACGAAAAACAGGCGGCGTAGGAAAACATTTATCACTGTCAAACGAAAAGAAAAACAACACTAAAAATAAGAAAGCTCTGTAGGTAACGTGTGGCACAAAATTCCAAAGACGATAGCTTATTCAACTAAGTTAATGGCTTTTTTTTATACATAGTTATGGTACAAGAACAGGTTTCTTTAGATAGTTAACTACCGGGAGAAAATTGAAGAATTTTTACTTCAACGAGTGACAACAGCTGCCAAAAGTCCAAACTGGGGAAGTTGCGTCATAATCGCATACCGAAGGTTCTGCGACGATTAGATTTGCCCTTAATTTTCTTAACATTTTTGATATATTATTATGAATACGTTTAATTGATCTTTCTGCTTACTAAATACCTCCAGATTTTTATCTTGTTGCAGAGAGGAAGGATTGCGGACTATAAATAACAGCTGTCTCGCAGGCGCCACAGCCGCCTAGTTGAGAACACCAACGCCTGGTCGCGCGGTAACGGATTATTGTCGTCGCTGCGTCCTCAATTGTGTTCGTCGCGCCTCTGGCAGCCTTCCTGTCCCAACATTCCCGGCATATCCCACGCTGATTGAAACGTATTTTTAGTGTAGCGAACTAGTTGGCAGCCCTGGTCCGCCCGTCCCCTCGCCTGACCCCCTTCCCCACTCGGTCTCGTCTGTCATCACATCGTCCTCGCCTGGAAGAGAGCCTGGTGCTTCTTCGCCTGAGTGCTCCACTCTCGCTGCTGACTGGCGCGCAGTCTTCTTAAGGGGGTGCCTCACATTTCAGGTCATGATTTCATGTTCATATTAATCACTGATCAACTTTTAAGACACTTTCAGTTGTTGAACTTTCACGAAATGAAAAAAAATTGGTTGTCTGTAAAGTCTGTTTACGGACGATAGTTTAACGTGAAAACGCCATAACAAAATATTGATGAAATGATTGCATACTTTTATGAATAAAATTTAATCATTTTTATTTTAATAATAAAAGAAAAAAAATAGAAATTTTACTAGTAATCCGATTTTTAAAATGCAAGAATAATTAACTTTTATTGCCGAAATTGTTGTTGTAATAAGCAATGAAAACCACATTAACATTTCACTTCACTTTATAAACAGTCGACGAAACAGTTCACGTGTAGATGACTTGTAATTAATTTTAAAAACTGGCGTTTAACTATAAAATTAATATAATATGAACAAGTTTTCATATAATGAAACTGTAATCAAATATCTATCATCAATTATATGAATCACCATAATTTTAGTAAATTGTAACAAACCTATTATTACTGCACTCGCCCACAGCGTAACGGAACATAGCGTAACGGAACATAGCGTAACGGAACAATGTGCGTAACGGGACACTTTTTCGTGCGTGCAGCCGGCTTTATTAGACGTCACCTTCAAAAATATACACAGCGCATACTTTTTTTTTTGCATGAATAGCTGCCAAAGTTACATTTTTAACGTTTTTGGGTTGTACAAATAAGGAGAATTTAATTTATTGCAGAACTGAAACTATTTAATTTTAACTGCAATGCCACTGGCTACTCCATGATATGGTTTGCATTTATATCACAAAAACTCATTTCATGTTTCTTGGCTGTCAAAAATCGTGATAAATTTGAGAATTTTGGAATGCCAGGTAAAATTAATTTATTTTTTCTGAAAATAATTTCAAACCATTTCTTGAAGTAGCCAGTGGCATTGCAGTTAAACCTAAAAAGTTTCAGTTCTGCAATAAATTAAATTCTTCTTATTTGTACAACCCAAAAACGTTAAAAATGAAACTTTGGCAGCTAATTATACAAAAAGTATGCGTTTTTGTCATTTCGTGAAAGTTAAACAATTGAAAAAGTCTACAAGTTTATCTGTAATTACTGTAAATATAAAATCTTGACCTAAAGTTGGAGGCACCCCCTTAACACAAACGAATTAATACGTTTAAACGAAATTGTTGTTTGGGTGCGTTTCCTGCTGTGAATTTCGATCCAAACGACTGGCTCTCACCTTGAATTATTTTTGTAAATACAACAGAAATATTCATGTATAATTACATTTTTTTTAAATATGTACATTTCCATGAAAACCATTGTATCACTACAAAATAGTGTTCCTAGTAATACTGAGTTAGAGCGCTTCAAAGAATATGTATACCGGAAGTTGCATGCCTGAAAAATTTTACAAACAAGCGTTTTAGCAATTCTCACTCTTCTTAAAACACAGTTTGAAGACTCCAGTCGGATATCTTCAGAAGTTTTCAAATCGTTTGGTTTTTTTTCTAAAGCTCTGGTGCCTGTGTAGGCTGGGTCCATAAAAAATGAGAATTGCACCACAAACAGATTCTTCGTTGTTTGTGTGTGTGTGTTTTGTGTGTGGGAGGGGGGCCGATCACCCAATCATCATCATCCTTGCATGAATAGCATCACTAAAATTTAAATGCATAACGATTTCTTTATAATAATATTTTAATGTATCGCTTTTACTGTTGTATTGTAACTGTAAAAATGATTGTTTTGTTTCCTAGTGTGTTTAATTTTCAGAATTTGTGTGTGATATTTACAATTTTTTTTTCTCTTTCTTTGCAGGTAAGCTTTCAAGCCTATTCTTCCCAGTGGCATCGCCAATTGTTGTGGTGGTAAGTTGTCTTGGAAGTTGTTTAATGCTTGCAGAACATGCAGCTAATGAGAAAAAACACTTTGTGAGGATTTCGAGGAAGCAACGTTAAGGACCGATATTTCGTCACCTATGCCGTACGTGCAAAGGGCAGTTATTTAGAACGCCATGAATCTGGGAGGCGATAATTTCTTAACAAGTATAAACCTGCATTTATTGCTTGCTGGAAACGCTAAGACTATTCAGTGTAGCCTTCTGTAACGACGCAAAATGTCAAGAACTGTCCCTGTAAAATGGTAACGAAACAGCGACCGCTTAACACTGAAGGAAGATTTTGAATGCTTTGATTTTTTTATTGATTGGCTCAGTGGATATTTTAGTGATGCATTTCAGTAGGGTGGCGTTAGTTTTCAATGCGGTGATCGTACAAAATAACACATCAGAAAGTGCGATGGTGCTGCCATCTCTGGTAATAATTTTGCAGCAACATTAGTATCGATGGTTGCGAAAGGCCCGCTAGAATGCGCGTTGAAATCAGTTTTCTAGCCTCGCGCAGGGGCACTGTTCTGTCAGAACGGGTAGCTGATTTGTTTCCTTACTTTGGGGGGGGGGGGGGGAGAGATTTCGTTTTTGGATACGTTCTGGAATACGGCCCCGCGAGTATGTTTGACAGTCTTGGAGTGAGGGTCCCCGCCCAGGGGCGAAGTCAGGGGGGGGGGATTGTGTTTAGGGGTTCAACCCCCCCCCCCCCCCACCTTAGCACAAAAGCTTTAATTTATTTCTTATTCATCACTCAAACAAATTACATATAAAAATTAATAAAAAATTTACCATTACAATATTTAAATTTAAGTACCGAAAACTGCTAAAATAGCACTATTTTACACCTTAAAATCCAAATTTTCCCCGGGGAGGAACCCCGGACCCCGCTTTATTACGGTAAGGGGGGGGGGGTGGAATGCTTCTTAACACCCCCCATACACAAATCCTGGCTACGCCGCTGTCCCCGCCCTTAAGACGACAGTGTGTGTGCTCGTTGTGGAGACACGGTGAGTGTTTGGGGACCCCCGGAGGACTGCGAGGAAGTAGGCTGGCCGCGACCTCCCCCCACCACGCGGTCTGACCCGCTTCCCACGAGCCGCGTTGCCCCGTCGACCTGTCGTGCGCCTGCGCGCGAGCTCGTACCTCACGTACCGCCTGCACCGGGAAGCCTATCATGTACATTCTGTATTGCACATACCCGAATACTCACGTTGGCAAGCCTTCTTTTCACAGACGAGAGAGCCACACCGAAGTTCCCCGAAGTTCATGCTCGCCTTTTTTTTTTCTTTTTTTTTTTTCGTTCTCTCACATTGTATAAACCGGTGTGGCATTCAATTTTGCGGTCGATTAGGATTGGTTAGCTACATTATAAATACTTTAAAACATTGTGGATGGTTGGTTACATTAGGTAAGTATAGCTACATTAAAAATACTGCAAAATCATTTTATGGTCGCTTAGCAAATAACTTTTTGATATGTAGCTATTCAGGGCTAGGAAACCGTTTACATGATTTCACAGTATCTTTAATATAGCTATCCTAACCAAATCAACCGTCCACAATGTTTTAAAGTATTTATAATGTAGCTAACCTAACCTAATTGACCATTAGTTATCATGAGTTACAATGAACAAAAAAAACCGTAGATGCACGATCGGGCGTTTGGCTCTCTCGACTGTGAAACGAAGGCTTCCCGCGGTACATAGCTTACGGCGTGCGCTCTTGCCGAATATCTTAAACGCATTACGCATTTCTGGAGTTCGCGTTTCTTTGCAATTCTGTTTGCACAAGAAGCATTTTATGTTTTTTTTTTTTTTTCCCTAGGTAACCTAACTTAAAACTTAAAATTCAAGGCAACTCTTATCTTGACGAAGTCAAGAACAAAACTGTTATTAACGCCTTTATTTTGCTAGCCGCTGCGAGCTCCACTAAGCGGGCTGGTCTCACCAAAGAGAAATATATGAATTTGCCAGACCTTACTATATGTATGATCATGTGGCAGACATAAAAAAATTACACTCACTATTTGTATGTCTGTGACCTATGATTTGTTCTGTTATAAAAAGCAATTATCACTTTTTCACTTCCATAGGGATTAAATTTCATATTAATTGTGGTCTATGTGTTAATCCAGGTTATGAGCACTCTGTAGGCCAAATTTCATCCATCCATCCATCCATCCATCCAAACATTTATAATATTAGTGGGATTTAGAAATGTATATATATATATGAGATTGAGAGAGATGGAGTGATATGCAGAGATGAATAGAAAGAGGTATAGAGATATTAAGCGATATATAGATATAGAGTTACCGATATATATATATATATATATATATATATATATATATATGCGCTTGTATGTGTGTACAAACTTCAAAAAATTACAAAAAAAAAATTAACGAAACAGTTGCAACTCATGCCATGCATTAGCTAGATTATAATATTTTATACTATCATGCTTAAAAATCTGTAATAAATCGCCATTTTTTTACTCTAATTTACAACAAGAAACCATTCACACACATTCATTGCTACTACTTCATACGATAATTGTAAAGCGAACTTGATAAAGACAATAATAAATATTTTTTTAATCACTATCGCTACCTCTGTGCCAAATCTGTCAAAGGCTTCCTTAATTGCATTATTTAGCGGAAAATTAAATCACATATGTGAATAAATAACGAGTCTAAAGTGTAACTGTAACGGGAGTCATCGGACACTACGCGTCGCTTGGTCGCGAGACACGGCACTAAGGGCGGGATTCATAGTCGAAGGCTTGTTTGGCGAATAAGTAATACTTTATAAAGTAGTGCTTATTCTTCAAGTAGTACTTATTCCAGCAATGAATTCATAAACCTATACTTGACGAAGTAATACTTGAACAAGCACTACTTATATTGGCCATAATGTACTTGATGAAGTATCTAAAAAAGTAAAGGACGAATTTTGTGTCAACGTAACGCAAGCAAATATACCGCTGTAAATACATAGTTGACCTGTTTGAAAATAAAAATGCCCACGTTTCAAACCATATATGCGATTAAAATAATGAAATTAATACGTAAGATGATATTTATACTTTATTTGATAGTGAACTTGAATAACATAAATACGAACATGTATTAAAAACGAATTTACAACTACATAAATATGTTTTTAATGTTTGTGTTGTTAAATTATGTTGGCCATCTTGTGTCTGTGATCTATATAGAGGTGTAAAAGTAACGAAAAAAAGCGTACCCGTATGTATTCGTTACTATAACAATTTGTACTCGTTACTATCGTATCGTTACGTTACTCGTTACTTCTAATACCTCATAACATGCTAGGTTATGTTATAGCAACGAATCGAGTCGTATTGCGTACGCGTACAGTATGACGTCGCGTAAATAATAATAAATAGAATATAAACAATTACCAATTTTTGATAATTAACAGTTTTTGTTAACCAAGAAACAATAAAATCTCATTAGAGCGGCTTTTTTTTATATTATCTCTTTTAAGATAAGAACAAAAAACGTGAAAATACGCGATAATAAAAAACAAAAACATACATATTTCTAATTTGTAAAAAATACTTTCTTACGTTGGTTCTGTTCCAATCTCAAACTTTGTCTACACACACAATACCTTTAATAAACAGCAAAAAACTTGGACGACGAATTTCCAAATTATACTTTACTTAATAAACAATCATCGTTCTTTGTAACGTAAATTCATCGAATATTCGCGCGCATGCGTAAAACATACGAAAAATGCGAGTAACGAAATGCAGCCGTGTGTAACGTTTCGTTACTCGTTACTAGATGGCGCACCCGGTACTCAGTACCGAATACATACAGTTTGCTACAGCTCTAGATCTATAAGCGGGTGAAGTTAACCACGTGGTAGCGAAACAACACGCTAGCTGCAGAAGAGGTTATGTACGTAGCCTGTATTGTTTACAAAAATAAGCGGCAACTATTTGTTTCGTTTCTTTTCACCAAATTGAATTTGTTTACTATCTCAATTTTAATTTAATATATGGAAAAATTAACGGGAATTAATACCTTACATAATCTATTCCTTACAACAAACAAATCCGTACCAGTACTTGAGTCACCTAGATAGCCCACTTCATGAAGTATTACTTATATCAATGAATAAGCATGGCTTATTTGATTTTGAATACTTGCGAAACAAGGTAAACTTATTTCATGACTGTGAATTCGTATTGAGCAGTACTTATTTGACGCAGTGCTTCGTGAAGTATTACTTGAAGTAGTCCTAATAAGCAGTGCTCCTTTTGTTCGCTATGAATTTAATGCCATACTTAAGCATGCATATAAGCAGTACTTTTTTCAAGTATTGCTTATATCACCACTATGAATTCCGCCCTTAGTGGCAGGCTGGTGTTCAGAAATACGTGTCTGAGGAAATACCTGGACTAGGAAGCCTCTATCTTTGAACTTGCATGCAGTACAGAACCTCACGTCTCCAAACACTTGGCCGTGTTCCATCTAACGAAGCAGTTTTGGAGCTAGCCTCTATTACGGCGCATTCTTTCATGCGTCCAATAAACTAGAGGTTTCTAGAGACGCAACACTCTAATCCATTGATGCGTCCCTTCGACCATTAGCATTTTGCTTGTACATAATATTGCTTCAGGGTTTTGACGTAAGATTAGTTGAAAACATGGTTTTATTTATTGGCGGGGGTAATAGGCTATATACTCATTGTAATTTTTTTTTAGTGTTTTTGGTTTTTTAATAACATATTAATGTCGATCGCTCACATTTATAACATCCACGCTACATTAAAATTTTGTAATTGTGTTTACCAATGGTTGATGTAATTTACGTTTTGCTGGATCTCGGTAGATGTAACGACTCAAAATGGCTGCGTAAAAATTAGTATGACCAACTACTGGCAACAGTTGGTGCTAGCAACACTTAAGAAATGCTTCCTTCACGCTGTGGTTGCATTTGCTGATGGACGCAGGGATGCGTGTGAAACAGCCTAGCTCTGCATTGTGGTTGCATGATGGACGCAGGAATACGTGTGAACCAGCCTAGCTCTGCATTGTTGTTGCATGATGGACGCAGGGATGCGTGTGAAACAGCCTAGACCTGCATTGTGGTTGCATGACGGACGCAGGGATGCGTGTAAAACAGCCTGGCTCTGCATTGTGGTTGCATGACGGACGCAGGGATGCGTGTGAAACAGCCTGGCTCTGCATTGTGGTTGCACGATGGACGCAGGGATGCGTGTGAAACAGCCTAGACCTGCATTGTGGTTGCATGACGGACGCAGGGATGCGTGTGAACCAGCCTAGCTCTGCATTGTGGTTTCATGATGGACGCAGGGATGCGTGTGAAACAGCCTGGCTCTGCATTGTGGTTGCATGACGGACGCAGGGATGCGTGTGAAACAGCCTAGCTCTGCATTGTGGTTGCATGATGGACGCAGGAATACGTGTGAACCAGCCTAGCTCTGCATTGTGGTTGCACGATGGACGCAGGGATGCGTGTGAAACAGCCTAGACCTGCATTGTGGTTGCATGACGGACGCAGGGATGCGTGTGAAACAGCCCGGACCTGGGCAGTGACCCTCGTGGACGCCTGGCTGCGCCCCTCTAGCCCCACCAGCCCCTCCCCGGTGCGGCGTGGGACGACGGCGAAGGTTCTGGTCAGCACGCGGGCCGCGCCTGTCGCGTCGCGTCGTGTCTCGTCGTGTCAAGGTCTACAACCCAGGGTTTCGCCCCGATTTGCATGTTCTGCACGCCCGCTGCTGTGCGATTCCAACACCCAGTATGTTGGCGAGTGTTTAAATCCATCACGACTATGGCTTTAAAATGATTCCACGGACACGCTTATTTGCTGGTCTACACTGGTTCGTCATAGAAAACCATCAAGGATGGGCAACAAAGATCATTATATGATCTCAGGGTTCGTACGCCTTCTTTATATTCTTTCAGTCGCATAAAAAACACTACGTTAAATGGACATTTTTATTCTGTTGTTTCGGACTTTTTTTTTTTTTTTTTTTTTCAGGAAGCAACGTTTTACCAATGTAATTTGGGAATGTTTCACAGTGTTGTATGCGAAGCGTCGAACATACTATTTATGCCTGCAATTCTTTTGTGAATGGCGAAGCAGTGAATTTTCATAGGTTAAATTTTCGGGTATTTTAATATTTTATTTATAAAGTTTTTCCCTAAAAACTCCTTACTTGTTATTAATGTACATAGATACAGGCCGTATAAACGCATGGAGAATTAGCCAATGACAGCTATTCAGTGGAAATAGAAAAAGATGACAACCCTGGAAAACACAGACGAACCATAGGGTCCAGAGTGGTTGTCTTTCGGCATTTACTGTTCTTGTTGCAACTGTATCTTTTTTGTCAGAGCAGTGTGTTCCTCTGGGCTGTAATTTTTTTACGACTTGATTTCTTCCACGGAATAATCCGTGCTATATCTAGGCATGTAACACGTGACATCTGCTGATATTGTCTTGCTATCTATCCGTGTTTATGTGTATTCACCTTTGCTGTCCATCCTTGGTTTTTTTTTCTACGACAACCAGTAATCAAATATCCTCGTTGCAAGAATCGTTAAAGGAACGCATGACTATAGACGCCGAACAGTAAGCTGACCACGGCGCCGTGTAGTTCAGTGGCGGATCCAGTGGTTCACCTCAGAGGGGGGCACTCTAGGATTTCAGAATAGCCAGAGAAAAAAAATGTCCTAAAATTACTAAATTTGTATTTAATCTACTCACACTACACACGACATCCAACCACCAGATTTTATGATTCTACAAGAAATTCATTAATCATATTAAAATCTTTTATTGGTTTCAGAAACAATCATTTTTGTCGGCAAAATTAATGGAGCAGACAGCTGGTTATTCGGTGGAGGGGGGGGGGGGGGCATTCGCCCCTTGTGCCCCTCCTTGGATCCGCCACTGCGTGTGGGTACGTGTGAAGGATCTGTGCCGAGCGACGGGAATCACTGCACCCAGCGGGGACCTCCCAGTGTCCCAGAGGCGAGTCTGACCCGCTCGATGTGACGTACTGTTGCTGGGTTCCCCGCCTGCCCTACCTCCTGATGTACACCTCCGACTATCAGCCGCCGATCAATATTCCGATTCCGTGGCCCGAAGTGAAAACAGTCCGGAACTTTGTGCGCTCGCCGAAGATTACCTGCGTGGCCTAGACTCGACAAGTTTTGTATTTTATTTTTGACGTGACAACGTCTAATAAATCTATGCACGCCGGCTGCACGCACGTAAAAGGATGACTCGTTGTCCCGTTACGCACAATGTCCCGTTACGCTCATTGTACGCTTGCGCCGCATCTATCTCTCTTCCACTCGATTGGAACAACCATCGATTCGACTTTTTCGAGGCACATTAAAACTTGAAACACTCCCATTCGTTTCCTACTTTTCCTATCATCGTCCTATCCTTAACAGAATAACACATATTGGAAGAAGTTAAATAGCAAACACGTATAAAAGATATAGTTAAAATAATCTGTTCGTTAAAGTAATAAACATATTTGAATTAATGAGTGCAAATAAAAGTAAATTTATCAATTAAATTGTAGATTTCATTTCACTCCTTTGTATCCATACAAAATAGTGATGATAATTCAATAAAAATTATTCAATTTTATTCATAAAAGTATGCAGAGGTATATTTTATCATACATAAGATAGAAAAATAAAATAAAAATACTTCCTCAAATAATAACATATTTTTAATGCCTAAATGGTTTGGTTGCAAAAACCTATTACGGCTCAGTCTCTGGCCGAATTGGATATTTCATTTTCTTCTTGATCAATCATTTCATCAATATTTTGTTATGACGTCACGTTAAAGTTTCGTCCGTAAACCGACTTTACAGACAACCAATTTTTTTTAAACATACCGAAACATGTATTGGAAGATATAACTTGTATTAAAGCATGATAAATTTACCTTACAAATCTGTAGGGTTCCTGGATTTACGTTAGTTATTCCCGTTTCACCGTTGTGATTTTTATTTAATTTATTTGGTTTGGTTGCAAGCGTATGCGTGCCTCTACAGGGATGGGTTCTTAATACGTTGGTAAAAGGGGGGTGGGGGGGGGGGGGTGAATTTACGTCGTGATGTTGGTTTAGTAAGAACTCAAAAGATATTAAATGTGTACCATATTTGTGTGTGGCTAACTTCCTTTGCGTGTTTGGACTATTGGAAAGTTCCTTGCTTCCTTAGGGGGCCCGCCTCGTCAGGGTTGTATGTGTTTCAGTGAGGCGGGATGATAAAGCGCGACGCTCGTTGGTGCTTCTAGCGCGGTGTATCCTCTGGACTGGCGCGCAGTCTTCTCGTCGTCACAGGATAACTGTGAAATTTGAGCGGTGACAGTAAAATTATATTGCGGAGAATTGAAGATAAATGTGTAATGAAAGTCCCTTAAGTGCTTTCAAGAATCTGTACCGGGTGTTTCAAGCCTAAATATTACTCTTAAAACACGCGTTTTAGCCATTTTAACTTTTATAAAAATACAGTTTAAAAACTTAATCCGAAATCAAAAGTACTTTAAGACCCTCAGCGAACTCTTAAATGCTTTTCGTAAACAGACCCCACTCGGAAATCTTGAGTAGTTTTGAAATCGCGTTGTTTATTCCTGAAGTTCTGCACGCCGCATGTGTGTCCGGGTGGGCGGAGCCCTTAATACTATGTAGTATGTAGAGACCTGTAAAATTCGCAACTTCATATCCCTAAAGGATAGACTCCATGATTCTCTATGCACTCGTGCAAATTACATCTGCTTATTGGTTACCGACTCGTGTAACACCTGTTGACTGGAATGATCGTGATTCGCTAATTCTTCTGTTAAAGAATTTTCATTGGCCCAGAGTCCTTCAGATGAACTGTGGCCCAGTCGCTGAAGCAAAAATAATGTCAAAAGTATGTGTACTCTATCCTATCGCGAAATGAACCCGCGAATTTTACAGGTCTCTAGTAATATGTAGTCCCTCTTGCTGACTGACGGCTCTGCAACGACTAAACCGAGATCATGAACCGCTGCCCTTGCCGTGCCTCACCAGTAAATGATGGCGAGATAGGAGTCCCGGTGAAGTATCGGCGGGGAGGATGCAGTGGGTGTGACGCCCGGGTAGAAAGCCTCGCCAGTTGTGTTCGGCAACCAAGGAGCGCGCTGCGTTCGAGACCCCTGACCCCTGACCTCGCCTGGCCGCGCCTCGCTCTCGGGAGCAGGCGCTTTCTACAGACGTCGTCGCAGTGTTGAAACCAGCGGGTGGCCGCGTCTGCAGATATCAAGGGTGTCGCCGGGGGGGGGGGGGGGGGTTGGTGTGGCAGTTGCCCCCCCCCCCTCAAGAGCCTTAGAGATTCAAAAAAATGTAGCCAAATGCAAAAAAAAATACATACTTTTCCCACCACTTGCCCCCCCCCCCCTCAAGCCATCGGCTGGTGACGCCCTTGGCAGATATTGTACTTGTTAGAAGGTCATCTTGTGCCGTTGTATCGGCATCGAGAGGTTGGCTGTGAAGAGACGGACTTTAGCAGTACCTGGTTGGAGATTAACGGGTAGGGCGGGTCGCATACCCAATGACCAATGGTCAGGATGTGCTGCACTCGGGTCGCGAATGCTGGATACTTCCGTTTCTGAGCTAGAGAGAGCAGGAGCACCCCCGATAATAAATATTGCTGTTAATAGAAATAATAGCCATGGAGTAGTCTCTTATCCTCCCCCATCCACTCCCTTCCAGAGTTAAATCTGGTGGTGTCAGGTCCTGAATACAGAAGGGTGTCTCCTAGAGATATTCCACTGTTCCCCAAATTGTTGGACTCTTGGAACATGATTAACATGGTAACCGGATGAAGCCGTACTCATGGCTTCCGCCGTGTTGGTAGACGCCATGTTTGTAGACGCTACATTGATAGACGCCCAAAACATGGCATATCCAATTTATGCATGTTTCACAAAACTTCCGACCCTTGCAGCAAGCACAGCAGTCACCATCCCCACGCCATCTCTTCTTCGTTTTCGCCGAGATTCAGCACGTGCAGCGCGTGATAAATTTTTTTTTTTTAAATTTTAGAGTTTCTTGAAGTTGGAAAATAAGTAAAATAAAATTGTAAAAAAATTAAAGAATAATACAATAGATTGTAATGTTTCATTAATTTTTCGAAGGTTCGATTTGGCGTTCAGCTATTATAAATACTGGCTGTGCTCCCTATAATTTGCCCATCCTTCGGGGCTACGTGATACCAGGAACTTATGGTTCCCGTAATTCGCTATGTGGGATATCAGTTTTAAGTGCGATCACCAACATTTGCTCAACATCTGTACACGAGTGTGCTGAGTTCGACTACCAGCGGCGCTCGGTCCAAGTGTACGTGAATCTAATTTTATAGTGTGGATGGTCGGGATCGGGAGTCTTTACGTGCGTTGTGTTGTTAACACACCAGTTACAATGTGAAGTGGGGTTGCGGTCGCATGTTTGCGAGGCCGGTGGTCAGGTGACTATTCGCACCGAGTTGCTCCGGTGTGCATTCGGACACCTGCGCTCCATCTCGTCGTGTCTTCCCGAAACCGCGTCTCTGCAGCTTCGACGTGGCCGAGAAGTCAAATCACAAATTCAGTAACTACATAACCTAGTGTAGAAAACTCTCTTCGCGAAAATACTTTACCGCTACCCTCCTGCAATGCTACTGCCCCCAACCTCAAACACATCGGATATGAGTAGGAATAGGCATTTTTCATAAAAAAAAAAAATTCTGGACACTCATTAGGAGGATAGGAAAGGTTGCATCGTACGTGAATGACGAGAATGTAAAAACAACAGTATCTGAACGACCTGATAGAATTAGATGGGGTTGGTTTTGTCGGCTCGATATTTTCGTTACGGAGACCAGATTGGGGAGACGTAGTCAATACAGTGTATAGTTAAAAATAATTGCAAACTTTTTTGCACGAAATAAGATCTTGAAACAAAAAAAACTAATATGAAAAAAAATTCTAAAATTTTGAAAATCACATAAGCAAAACCTCTGTATAATAAAAAAAACCTAGAATGAAATGTATTTCAATGATTTTCTTTAACAATTGCATAGTAGACAGGTTTAAAAATTAACATCTTAAAATTGAAATATAGTTCGTTTCTTAAGTTTTGGTTATTATAAAGGTTTTTGTTATGTGATTTTTAATATTTTTTCAACTATTTTATATTAGTTAATTTTTTTGTTGATGCCCTTATTTTATGAAAAAAAGGTTTGCAGTTATTTTTTTCTCACTGTGTGGACGATCTTCCTTGTGATTGGCGGCCGTCAGCAAGAGAACCAGTGCTTTGTTTCACCGATCATTCAGGACGCGTTGGCTTCAGTGCTGGATTACTGTGATTGGTTTGCCGACGGTAGACATGGCAACTGAAAGAAACTCGAACAATCACGAAACACAGACTATGCAATACACTGTTTTAACTCCCAGCTAGTCTTCGAATCTTCGCGAAAAATAACTGCCCCTACTTACATATGAGCTGTTTTGTGGTATGTTTCATACTCGTGCAGAATTATTACGAAGGTTCATATGGAGGAAACTTCAGTTCCCCCCCTCACCTCCTCAGGAAGTTCACGGTATTTCTTCTTGCAGCAGTGCTTCTCGTGACAGTAGTACGTGTGTCGGGCGGAGTGGGAGTGTGTCCTTGGGACTGTTTGCCGTCGTATCTGTTGTTCGTATCGCCATAATTAACCATTAACCCAGTTACTGCAATCACGCGTTTTCCCAGTGCCACTTAAAGTTATCTGCCCTTCTTTATTGTCAAGCGATTGAGTGGTCGGGTTCGTGTCTTGTCGCTTGTTTGAAGCAGTCTATTATCTCTCCCCTCCCCTTCTTCTTTTCGCCTCTTTGTTCTGTGTGCGGCGCGCTAGAATGTTGCAATTGTTAATTGAACAGTTTTCTTTATGAAGTCATACTTCTTTAGGCGTGTTATGAAAAACATTGACAGGATGAAGAAAGACTACACACAAATAAAAATTGTATACGTGATTTTAAATCATATACTTTAGTGATTGATATTGAACACTGACTGGTCCATATAATTAAAAAAAAAATTATTTATTGTAAATATTAGTGATATAAATTGTGTATTTTAAGGTGTATTTATATAAATGAGGTTATGTTCCTGAACGTGTGATATATTTGCACTATAAATTATTACAGTATTTTTATTAAATAATTAATATAAATCAATTAGAATAAAAATTCAGCATTTTTTTTATGATTAATTCAAATTTATCTCGTTTATTTCAATAAATTCAATGAGTTTATTCGCATGTTTATATTAATATTGAATAGGTACTGAGTATTTGAATTTTTTTTTAATTCGATTATATTGATACTTAACCAACCGTTTTTATAATACCACTCTTATTATTTCATTTCTCTTAATTATTTGAATGCAAATCTGTTAGGTTTTTTTTATTACGCCAAGTAAGTAAAACTTCTAACGTGCGCACATAAGTACTCGTGTCCATATACTTATTGTACGTGAGGGACATACTTGTGGAAAAGGTCCTTAGAGCAGCTGCCGCAAGGCCGTTGAGCGTGTTGTGTTATTCTTAGTTGAAAAATATTTAAATAAATTATATAAAATAAAAATACACATGTATTTCTCTATTCATTTTTCTTAATATGTTGACGTAAGTATTCTTTGACGATATGGATTTTAATGTTTAAGAGGTTCTTGGTGAAACTGCGCTGGTGGCAAGGGTCCCTGGTTCGACCACATGCTCCGAACTGACTCGAGAATGTGAACTCACTGTCATCTGGAAGCTCCCGTCTCACACCAAGAACAAAACAACTTTTGGCTGCCACAAAATATTTTGATCGCGTGAATATAAATTAATGTTACGAGTATGTAGTTTTAACGAAGCTGTTTTATCAGTGATTTTGGAAGATGATGAATCAGTAATTGCTGTGATTTGTTAGGATACCTATATTATGTTTGATTGCCAGATGTCACATCAGGCCCCCGCCTACCCGGGCACACACACGGTGCGCAGAGCTTCAGGAAAAACAACGCGATTTGAAAACTACTCAAGATATCCGAGTGGGGTATGTTTACGAAAAGCATTTTAAGAGTTCGCTGACGCCCGGAAAGTACTTTTAATTTTGGATCATGTTTTTAGACCGTGTTTCTAGAAGAGTTAAAATGGCTAAAACGCATGTTTTCAGAGTAATTTTTAGGCGTAAAACAACCAGTACAGATTATTAAAAGCACTTAAGAGACTTGCATTACACCTTTATCTTCATTTCTCCTCCATATAATGTTACGGTCACCACTCAAATTTCACCGTTATCCTGTGACGACGAGACGAATGCGCGCCAGTTTAGAGTCTTGCGCTTAGAGGCGACACAGCGCTAGAAGCACCGGCGAGCGTCGCTCTTATCATCCCGCCTCGCCGACACACGTACACCTCTGACGAGGCGGGCCCCTTAAGGGGGCCGCCTCGTCAGGGGTGTAAGTGTGTTAGTGAGGCGGGGTGATAAGCGCGACGCTCGCTGGTGCTTCTAGCGCGGTATAGCCTCTAAGCGCAAGGCTCTAAACTGGCGCGCATTCGTCTCGTCGTCACAGGATAACGGTGAAATTTGAGTGGTGACCGTAACATTATATGGAGGAGAAATGAAGATAAAGGTGTTATGCAAGCCCCTTAAGTGCTTTCAAGAATCTGTACTGATTGTTTTATGCCTAAAAATTACTCTGAAAACACGCGTTTTAGGCATTTTAACGCTTCTAAAAATATAGTTTAAAAACTTAATCCGTAATTAAAAGTACTTTTCGGTCCTCACCGAACTCTTAAATGCTATTCGTAAATAGGCCCCACTCGGATATCTTGAGTAGTTTTGAAATCGCGTTGTTTTTCCTGAAGCTCTGCACACCGTATGTGTGCCTAGGTAGGCGGGCCCCTTAAGATACGTTGTTTGTCGTGTGATTCATTGTAAGAGAAGGAGCCTACAACCTCAACTCCGCTAAGCGGTCGAATAAAATAAAAAATTAAAAATTAAACAAGTGGTCACGTGGTCAAATCTCTCGCCTACCGTCAATGCGACCCGGTTCCGAGCTGGATTTTTTTCTGCGTGTGGGTGTCGGCATAGCCCTTCACCTAAAGGGGCCCCTCACACTGGCAATAATTTTACTCAGTATTTTGAAGGTGTCGTGTTTGTACAAAAATATTGAGAGTGTGAGGAAATATATTGCGCAAAAAAAAGGGGTGTTCAATATTTTGTGGAGTATTCAAAAGTTTTCTGAAAGTTTAGAAAAGTTTTGCGGACCCGTCAATATTTTATAGCACGAGAGAGCCGTGTGAGGGGGCTGACAAAATATTGCGCAATATTTTTGTGTAGTGTAAGGGGTCCAGACCATTCAATATTGTTGTACAAAAATGAGATCAATAATTTTGCGCAAAATATTGAACGAAATTTTTGCCAGTGTGAGGGCCACTTAAGGCACAGCCAACAACTCCCGCCCTCGTCTCGCGCCACACGTCCACACACGCTGGTGGCGCACTCTCAACTCCCGGCGTCCATACTGTTCTCGCTCTTTCTCGCCAACACTGGATATCAAAACTAACCTTTTATTAAATAATTAAAAAACAATAGCTACGAACAAAGGGAAACTAAAATCGTAACTAAAAATATTACCTAACCCTTAAATTTAAAATTATTTAAATAAAATACCTATGAAATAATTTTCACAACACTTGTTACCAACTTAATGTTCCTCTAAAAAAAGTTCTGAACGAGTCACCAATGCCTTCGAAAAAATAATTACCAAACCAAAACACCAAAAACTCTTTATAAGGCAAAACGATAAACAAATAAAGAAAACTAAAACCAACACAGCGATTAACGGTTCTTATGGCGGAGACGCCACATGGGAAACTTGACGGACGTTGCCGTGAGCCGGTGGATTTTTTTTTTTTTTAATTTTAGGCGTACTTCCCGTTTTACCCCAACCTGTCATTACGTCCCCTGACGCATCAATCATTAACTGGTATGTATGTGGACACTGCGTGGTTGTTTTTCATCGTTATCTGAGCGGTGACCTCTTTAAAGCGTGACTCCGGTGAGCCTTAAGCCGGGCCCCAAGGTCTCTGGAAGTCCTCGGAAGACCTCGCAAGGCCTCGCAAGGACGCGCCGTCAGCTGATGCTATCTGGCCGTGCAGAGGCGACGCGCTGCGTGCTTTGAATATATATACTGTATAGAAGTCGCCAGCCCAGGTTAAAAATTCTAATACGGTTTTGAGGTAGTTGGTTAATTCACCGCCGCAATCGCCACCATATCTAGGGGCATCGACTTGTGGTGGTCCCTAGCGGACAAGTGTCGTACTCTTCAAACACCCCTTCCCCCTCCAGTTGAACGACGTTGAGCTGCAGTGAATGATTGATGAGGGGTGCGGGGAACGACAGCGGGCGACAGTGCTGCGCCCTAACGGGTAATTAACAACTAAGACGATACAGGGCGCTACGGCAGCGCACTGCAGCGGTGAAGTTCCCAAGCTGCTCATTATACGCTTCTGAAAAACGTAGAGTAAATCCTATCCACTCGCGACTTCTATACAGTATATATATTCAAAGTGCGTGCGAAGGAGACCCCCCCCCCCTCCCGGGGACCCGCCTCATGGTGTGTACATACGGGCAGCCTTCTTATCACAGACACGAGAGAGCCAGAACCCGAAGTTCCTGCTTTTTTCCCGTATCTTTAATGTAGCTATCCTAACCAAATCAACCGTCCACAATGTTTTAAAGTATTTATAATGTAGCTAACCCGAACCTAATTGAACATTAGTATCCTTTTATCAACACCGCCATATTTATTTACAATGAACGAAAAAAAAAAAAAACCGAAAATGCACGATCGGGCGTTTGGCTCTCTCGTTTGTGAAAAGAAGGCTGTCCGTGTACATACACCCACGACTCGATGGCTTGCGCCCTAAACAAACATTCGCGGCGCCGTGCTTCTCCGTCTGATTCCATCTCACTGTGTATCCCCACAGGGCGTTGGAAATTGGTTATCAGCACCAACTCTTTCGGCGTGCAGTTAACATTTAAGGGGCCCAGCCTACCCGGGCACACGTACGGTGCGTAGAGGTAGCTGGTTAGCTGGTAGGGACCGCCATGTCGGCAACAGTTTTCCGCGAATGTAAATTCCTTTGACCCGCCTTTCTTGGGAACTTGTTTTTTTTTTTTTCTAATTTTATTTTTTGATTAAACGAATTTCATTCCGAGCCCAGTATATGGGCACTAGAAATTTATACACGTGTTCTTGCTGGTAAATTGTTTTGTGTGTCACTGCGATAATTCGAAACATTTTTTGGATTCGTAAGATAATGCGGCCGCCTCGTCACTTCCGCGACTGACCTTTGGCCTAGATGGTCGGGCCACCTTGTCGGTTGGCTGGCTGGGTTTCGACGTCCTCGTTCACGTGGCCTGGCCGGTTAAGGACGGTCGCCTGGCCGGAAGTAGGCCTCTCGACGTGTTGATGACTCGCGGGAGCGCGGAGGCGCCGAGGACGACACGACTCATCGACCCATCGACCCATCGACCCATCGACCCATCGACCCATCGACCCGCCAGCTGTCCGCCGGCAACTGCCTCTTGGGTGGACTGAAGGCCCCCGCCCACCCGGGCACACACACGGCGTGCAGAGCTTCAGGAATAAACAACGCGATTTCAAAACTACTCGAGATATCCGAGTGGGAAGTCTGTTCACGAAAAACATTTAAGAGTTCGGTGAGGACCGAAAAGTACTTTTTATTTCGGATTGCGTTTTTAAATTGTACTTTTAGAATAGTTAAAATGGCTTTGAAATTTCAGACACAGCCCCTAAAATAATAGTAATGAGGAGAAAATGATAAAAATCAACATGGTCTTTGAGACCGAGACATAAGTGTGCATGCCTGAAAAAAAAAATGGGGTGTGGCTATTTTACACTAACGTTTTATATGTGCAATAGATGGATTTTGACTAGAGCTGACGATTGAAACGAACGTCGTAGCTTCTCCGAGTCAAAAGATATACTAAATGGAAATCTCTAGACGCAGAAAAATGACATTCAAAATGGCGGCGCTTCCCCCTCCACCGCGCGCGATGCGTCACGGTCCTCACGTAACGAATTGTTTGGTCCTTTAGCTATCCAGTGGTGTGATTAAATTTTTTTTTATGGAGATGATAGATATGTAGCTGCAACACCAAAATGTATCCCCTGATGTTATCATTCGTTTTTTTTTTTTTGCCTCCCGCTGCGGAAGCAATTTTGAAGACGTATTCACGTGACCCGTCGGTCCGCCGCGCCGGGGCGCAGAGAGCGTCAACTCTGTTGCGTGACTGACCTCCACCCGTCACGGCCCGGCCATCAGCGGACGACTCGCATTCCCCCGTGATTGCTGCGTCCTCTGCGCGCTGTGTGACTTGTCTCTGGGAGGCGCACGCGCCGCGCATTCCTCGCGGATCGCCGCCGCTCCCGTCTGTCTCCAAGGACACCGCCTTCCCCTCAGCAGTTCTCGAGCACTTGTTTTCTGTCGGCCATTTACGCCAGGGTTAGTTGCATCCTAATTTTTTTTTTGCTTCTAATATTCGTGTCTTTGCGCATTAAAAAAAAATAAGTTCGTAGTTTAGCCATATGTAATTTTCACGTGACGTCTAATAAATCGATGAACGCCGGCTGCACGCACGAAAAAGTGTCCCGTTGCACACCTTGTCCCGCTAAGCCGTGTCCCGTTACGCTCATTGTACGCTTGCGCCGCATCTATCTCTCTTCCACTCGATTGGAACAACCATCGATTCGACTTTTTCGAGGCACATTAAACTTGAAACACTCCCATTCGTTTCCTACTTTTCCTATCATCGCCCTATCCTCAACAGAATAACACAGATTGGAAGAAGTTAAATAGCAAACATATATAAAAGTTATAGTTAAAATAATCTCTTCGTTAAAGTGATAAACATATTTGAATTAATGAGTGCAAATAAAAGTAAAATTTATCAATTAAATTGTAGATTTAATTTCACTTCGTTTTTGTATCCATACAAAATAGTGATAATTCAATAAAAATGATTCAATTTTTTTTCATAAAGTATGCAATCATTTCATCAATGTTTTGTTATGACTTTGTCACGTTAAACTATCGTCCGTAAACCTACTTCACAGACAACCAATTTTTTAACAAGTCATTTAATGGTTTTTATGATCTTCAAATTTTTTTAATGTAAGATCTAGCGTGTACTTAAAGCATATTAACAGCTCGTACGTAGCCTTCGCCTTTTAAGTCTCTATTTTTAGGATTTCATTCATGAAATAGATAATAATTAGGTTTTACAAAATCTTAAAATCTCAGTTTTCTATTGTTTTGGGAAAAAAATTATGTTTATTGATTTAATTAGTGGTCTATTAAAATTATTTCATAAAAACCATTAAATAAGGACTTTTTTAATAGAAAAAACAATTACATATGTCTATATTATGAATAATTCAATTTAAATTATGTTAAAAACATGAAATATTAAAGAACATTAATTAAGGATACTACCCTCTTACCCTCTGACTGCTTGGCATTAACTGTGATATGCAACTAATATTTTCCTGGAAACGCGAATGTTCGAACAATTTATATTTATAATCTTAGTACTTAACATTATTATAGTTATCGTTTTAAAATAAAAATACATTGAATAGAAACAGGACAAGGGGAAAAATCCGGCGCCACAATTGTGGCATCCCTTTTGGAATCTTTGTTGTTCAGTACTGAATTTTTTTTGTAGGAATATTATTACTAATCACTTTTTTAGTTATTATTTTAATATGGCCGTTTTCGAGTAAAACATGATATAAAACGATGGCTTAAATGTGCTGAATCCAAAATGGAATTGTGTTTTCTCCATCTGTTCCACGTAAGGCGTCTTCGGGTTTGAGGGGGTCTGGGTTAGAATGCCAGCCAACTGGAGGACCACTGCCTGGCATGCTTCCGCGGTTAGGTTTCTTCAGCGGGAAATTCTTCAACGTGTAGCTTATCGGTGTTAAAGGGCCCGCCTTGTCAGGAGTGTACTTATGTTAGTGAGACGGGATGATAAGCGCGACGCTCGCTGGTGCTTCTAGCAGGGTGTCTCCTCTGGACTGGCGCGCAGTCTTCTCGTCATCACAGGATAACTGTGAGATCTGAGCGGTGACCGTAAAATTATATGGTGAAGAAATGAAGATAAATGTGTAATGCAAGTCCCTTAAGTGCTTTCAAGAATCTGTACCGGTTGTTTCACGTCTAGGAATTACTCTGAAAACACGCGTTTTAGCCATTTTTACTTTTCTAAAAATACAGTTTAAAAACTTAATCCGAAATCAAAAGTACTTTTCAGGCCACAGCGAACTCTTAAATGCTTTTCGTAAGCAGACCCCACTCGGATGTCTTGATTAGTTTTGAAATCGCGTTGTTTTTCCTGAAGCTCTGCGCACCGTGTGTGTGTGCTCGGGTAGGCGGGGGCATTAACGTGAACAGTTTTATTTGGCAACACTCGAGTGATTCGGAAATGTTTTCTTGAACCGCGGGCGCCGCCGACACCCTGTGGGCAATGCCGGCGCATGCCAATGGGAAGCCTACATACAACTCACGTAGTTTCGGTTCCCTGCAAGAATTTCTGAAGATTTCCGAAGTTTTGCGTTTTGGTATTAACGCCACTTCAGCCGCTAAATCAGAAGTTCAAGCATGTTGTGACTGACCTAACCTAACCTAACCTAACCCTTCGATTTTTTTTTTTAATTTAAATTTTTGAGAGAGATCCGAAGTTGCACGAACGTGATAGGGAACCGAAACTACGTGAATTGTATGCTACCGCATGCCGATGGCGCGTTCTTCGACCGCCGAGGTCAGGGACTCTGTTTTTTTCGGGGCGGCCGTGATTGGCCGACACGCCGGGCCGAGTCGTAAGTCACGCCACGCGTCTCGTATCTGCGATCCGAGAGAGGTGCTCGTGACGTCACGGCTGGCCGCGCGCGCACAAGGCGGGCTGCTGTTCCCTGCACCCTGACCTCCCGACCTCCGCGGAGGGTTGTACCGGCCGACAGGACGCCTCTTTCTTGTGCTTTGGCTAAGTCGTGTTCGAGCCCGTCGCGGTAGCTTTATGGCAATTTCAACATCAGTGGAACTACCTAGGAAACGCCAGTTTCGCCGCAGACCTAGTCAAGGGTGTTTTTTTTTTTGACGTGACAACGTTTAATAAATCGATGAACGCCGGCTGCACGCACGAAAAAGTGTCCCACTACGGATGTGTCCTGTTTGCTCATTGTACGCATGCGTGGCATCTCTCTTCATGCTCATTGTACGCATGCGTGGCATCTCTCTTCATGCTCATTGTACGCATGCGTGGCATCTCTCTTCCACTCGATTGGAACAGCCATCGATTTGACTTTTCAATCATATTTTCGTCGTTTGAATTATTAATATTATGTAATTTAACGATCGTCCACCGATTTTCAGCACAATCGGTACGGATATTTAAAAGTAATGTTGAATATTCAAATACGTTTTAAACAAACAATGGTGTTTTACAGTTACACATAATAATTCAAATTACACCCGGGATCTTTTGCACAATGTTTTAAAAAATATTGTAACACATTATAAATAAGTTTGGTGCATTTGGGATGCGTATTTGTTATCAAATCGTGTAATAAAAACGAAATAATATTATTCCCCTACCCTGAAAAAAAGTTTTAAAAAACTTCAAAAAAATATCATTTGAAACTACTAATTTCCACGGAAGGCCTCGTGGCCTTGCGGTCAATCTTAAGGATGTCGGTTCGAATCCTGGCAGATGCAAAAAAAAAATTTTTGTACTTGTAAAAATAAATACGGCGCACGCAACATTTCAATAGTAATAAATATATTTGAATTAATGAATGCAAACAAAATTAAATTTATTAATTAAATTGTACATTTTATTTCACTCATTTGTAGCCATACAAAATAGTGATAATTCAATTAAATTGATTAAAAATAAAAATAATAATTCTTCCTCAAAGAATATAATATTTTTAATGCCTAAATGGTTTGGTTGCAAAAGCCTATTACGGCTCAGTCTCAGGCCGAATATATTTACTTTTCTTCTGGATCAATCATTTCATCAATGTTTTGTTATGACGTTATCACGTTAAAATATCGTCCGTAAACCGACTTTACAGACAACCAATTTTTTTTTGTTAATGAGGCGGGATTGTAAGTGTTACGCTCGCTTGCGCAAAACTGAAATGGCGCGCGGTCTTCTCGTCGTGTGAAAAGGTGTATTGCAAGTCCCTTGAATGCGTTTAAGAATCCATCCCGGGTGTTTTATGCCAAAAAAATTATTTAAAACACTTTTTTACTCTTCTAATAATGCCGTCTAAAAAAAAAAAGAACTACTCATCCGACTTGAGCGTAGTCTAAAGTTTTTCGTAAACAGCCACCACTCTGATATCTTGAGCAGTTTCTCAAACTGAGTTTTTTTTTCGGGCGCTCCGCACATCGTATCAAACACACTAGAGACTAATACCGGGCAGCTCCAAGAATTTTGTCTGAAAACCTGGCGTTGTTGGCATCAGTCCAATATATGGCAAACGGTATGCCCGGTATGAACAATGTACCTATCTGTTTAATACTTGTGACCTACGTTATGACAACAACAAAAAATATCTGTCTTGTCTCTTGAAAAAAAAAAAACTTTTTAATCGTTGTACAGTTTTTAAGGAAGTTATAACTATCCAGATTTTAAAGTCTCATTAAAATAAGTTAATAATGTTTGACACCAGACAAAATTATATATAATTGGACAATATATTTGTAATCGCACCTCTTGCCGCTAGCTGCCTGTGTTGCTAGTATAGGGCTGGCTATGAGGTGCGCCAGCCACAGATGGTGACTCTTGCCGCTAGGTGCCTGTGTTGGTATAGGACTGCCACAGATGGTGACTCTTGCCGCTAGGCGCCTGTGTCGTATGTATAGGGCTGCCACAGATGGCGACTCTTGCCGCTAGGTGCCTGTGTTGGTATAGGGCTGCCACAGATGGCGACTCTTGCCGCTAGGTGCCTGTGTTGGTATAGGGCTGCCACAGATGGTGACTCTTGCCGCTAGGCGCCTGTGTTGTTGGTATAGGGCTGCCACAGATGGTGACTCTTGCCACTAGGTGCCTGTGTTGTTTGTATAGGGCTGCCACAGATGGCGACTCTTGCCGCTAGGCGCCTGTGTTGTTTATATAGGGCTGCCACAGATGGCGACTCTTGCCGCTAGGTGCCTGTGTTGTTGGTATAGGGCTGCCACAGATGGCGACTCTTGCCGCTAGGCGCCTGTGTTGTTGGTATAGGGCTGCCACAGATGGCGACTCTTGCCGCTAGGTGCTTGTGTTGGTATAGGGCTGCCACAGATGGTGACTCTTGCCGCTAGGCGCCTGTGTTGTTGGTATAGGGCTGCCACAGATGGTGACTCTTGCCACTAGGTGCCTGTGTTGTTTGTATAGGGCTGCCACAGATGGCGACTCTTGCCGCTAGGCGCCTGTGTTGTTTATATAGGGCTGCCACAGATGGTGACTCTTGCCGCTAGGTGCCTGTGTTGGTATAGGGCTGCCACAGATGGTGACTCTTGCCGCTAGGTGCCTGTGTTGGTATAGGGCTGCCACAGATGGTGACTCTTGCCGCTAGGCGCCTGTGTTGTTGGTATAGGGCTGCCACAGATGGTGACTCTTGCCACTAGGTGCCTGTGTTGTTTGTATAGGGCTGCCACAGATGGCGACTCTTGCCGCTAGGTGCCTGTGTTGGTATAGGGCTGCCACAGATGGTGACTCTTGCCGCTAGGCGCCTGTGTTGTTGGTATAGGGCTGCCACAGATGGCGACTCTTGCCGCTAGGCGCCTGTGTTGTTGGTATAGGGCTGCCACAGATGGCGACTCTTGCCGCTAGGTGCTTGTGTTGGTATAGGGCTGCCACAGATGGTGACTCTTGCCGCTAGGCGCCTGTGTTGTTGGTATAGGGCTGCCACAGATGGTGACTCTTGCCACTAGGTGCCTGTGTTGTTTGTATAGGGCTGCCACAGATGGCGACTCTTGCCGCTAGGCGCCTGTGTTGTTTATATAGGGCTGCCACAGATGGTGACTCTTGCCGCTAGGTGCCTGTGTTGGTATAGGGCTGCCACAGATGGTGACTCTTGCCGCTAGGCGCCTGTGTTGTTTGTATAGGGCTGCCACAGATGGTGACTCTTGCCGCTAGGCGCCTGTGTTGTTTATATAGGGCTGCCACAGATGGTGACTCTTGCCGCTAGGCGCCTGTGTTGTTTATATAGGGCTGCCACAGATGGTGACTCTTGCCGCTAGGTGCCTGTGTTGTTGGTATAGGGCTGCCACAGATGGCGACTCTTGCCGCTAGGTGCCTGTGTTGCTGGTATAGGGCTGGCTCTCAACAGTTGGTTGAAGGTGCCCCAGCCACAAATGGCGAGCCCTGCTAGTGGTTGGTCGGGTCGCCCCAGGACTCGCCGGGAGACTGTGCCCCCTCCTGGCGAGTGGCTCGTGGCGTGGTCCGGGGAGAACGCGCGCGCCGGCGACCTTCGCCGCCCTGTGCCGCATGCATTATTGATGACCCGGGGCCGCGTCGACGGCGGAGGAATGCGGCCACGCCTCCCGGCGGCAGGCGTCTTCCTCTCTCCGTAACGCGACACCCCGCGCCACCAGTCAGGGGGTTCTGAGCGGAACCGTGCGGTGTGAGACCCTGTCAGCTGCCGGGCTGGAAGGGTTGTTGTTTATTGGCCAGCAGTCCTTCGGTCAGGAGCACGAACGTACGCAGAATATCATCTCGCTGTTTGCCTTCAGATTTTTTTTTTGACGTGTTAACGTCTTATAAATCGATGAACGCCGGCTGCGCGCGCGAAAAATTGTGACGTTCCGCCTGAGCCGAGCGTGCAAGAACCGGCCAACCACACCGTGCGAGAAAATCTTCTATAATTTCAAACGGGTTAAGGCGGGCTTTTAAACTAATTGTTCGTGATTATATTTAAACAAATTATTTAAATTAAATTTGCAAAAAACTGTAAATAATATTTGAAAATTTAAAAAGTATGCAATTTTTCATCTATGTTTTCTTATGACGTTATCACGTAAAATTATCGTCCGTAAACCGACTTTACAGTCAACCCCCCTTTTTGGTCAGGAGGGAAGTATCTCGTGGTTACCCCAGAGCCCACCTTCCTCTCAAACCACGGAAGTCTACAAGAACGTATTGTGGGCAGACGACCGTGCAGATGCTAACCGGAACGTCCTGCCCAAAACGAAGTTGGAACACCTGATAAGGCTGTGGAGTGAGCAGGTGTGTGGGTTAATATTATAGGGTGAACGACGGGTGTGTCCGTTATCGACGTGAGCACGGGGTGACGTAAGGGCCGGCATGAACCCCCTCAAGTGCCCGGGGGTAGGCCGTCGTTACCAGCCTTACTCGTGAGCGCGATGCTCGCAGGCTGTCATATATATCTAGTTGTCCAGCTCTCCCGAAACTTTGCACTTTATTTGCACCTTCACAAAGATTGGGCTAACATTTCTGAAGCTCTTAAATCATCGTTAGAGACCTGCAAAATTCGCGGATTCAGTGACCTCCAGGATAGACTCTACTAACACTCTACACACTCGGGCAAATGCCAACTGCTCATTGGCTGCTGACTTGTGAGTCGTCTCGACTGAGTGTCTTGTGATTCGACACTTCTTTGAGCGAGGGTCTCTAATTATTGGCCCTCATTACTCCAGATTAACAGTGAACCAGTGGTAGAAGCAGCGCTAAGGTATAATTATTTGAATTGTAGCATATCACGAAATGAATCCGCGAATTTTGCAGGTCTCTAATCATCGTTAATGCCCAAGACGTTGCATAATCACATAATCTTGCCACCAGAATTCTTTTTTTTTCTTTTCAAAAAATGTAGTTGACTAACTCTCTACCACATACACGTATGTATATATAATGTTGCTGAACCCAAGCCAGACTTGTTAGTAAGAGCGATAGTGCGGTAGCCTATAATTGCATCCCGCTGGACTAACATCCTTTATGGGGAGAAATACAAGCCATTTGGTATTTTGGTTCTTCGTGAATTGCAGCTGTTTATAAATTTAAAATTTGAATATAGGAACAATTTTGTACATGTCATCCAACTGTGGAAACCAAAAAAAGAACTTTGTAAGTGAGCGACCACGACGCAATAAATTATGTATCTGCCGTTTGATACGTCTGGCGACAATACATATTTGCTAAGTACACAAGATGCAGGACAATAAAAGAGAAAAGTTAAGTCAATTCCACCCAGTACCCAAGGAAGACTGTGTACAGTACAGTGTTTTTTTTTGTTTTTTTTTTCAGAACTTCTGTGAATTATTTTCGTTTTGTTTTCTTTGGATCTGTACAATAAATACATCGAATAGGACCGTCTATGTATCTCGCTAGCTAGTATACAAGCCCTTTCATAATAGTGGCTAGCATGCTCATCTGCCGTTCGCACGACACAGGCTCGCCACTAGTCGAACGTACACACACGGTGCGCAGAGCTTCAGGAATAAACAAAGCGATTTCAAAACTACTCGAGATATCCGAGTGGGGGTCTGCTTACGAAAAGCATTTCAGAGTTCGCTGGGGCCCGAAAAGTACTTTTGCTTTCGGATTAAGTTTTTAAGCTGTATTTTTAGAAGAGTTAAAATGGCTAAAACGCATGTTTTCAGTGTAATTTTTAGGCGTAAAACAACTGGTACAGATTCTTGAAAGCACTTAAGGGACTTGCATTACACCTTTATCTTCATTTCTCCACAGTATAATGTTACGGTCACCGCTCAGATGTCACAGTTATCCTGTGACGACGATAAGACTGCGCGCCAGTCCAGAGGCGACACCGCGCTAGAAGTACCAGCGAGCGTCGCGCTTATCATCCCGCCTCGCCAACACAGATACACCCCTGACGAGTCTCAGCGGGAAGTGAAGGCGCGAACAAGCGGCCCGGTCGTGCGACACCGGCACCGGGTCTGGCGTCTGGTCGCCGAACCGCGACGCCCGGGTAGCCCCCCCTCCCCGCCGCCACCCACTTGTTGCCTGCAGCCGGAAGTGTCGTCACCGCCGCGCCGCGGCGCCACTTTCGCCCGGCCGCCCATTGTTCCCCGGCCTGCATGCTGATGAGGCGGCTCGCGGCTCGCTTCCTGCGGCCCACACACGCCGCCCGCCGCTCCAGCAGTCGATACCTCTCCGTCTGCCCCTCCTCCCCCCCTTCTCCCAGTCTCCCTGTGGTCCGTGTGCACGAGCGGTTACTATACCTCTACACACTCGCCGCTGTACACGAGAGACGACACCTCTCCGCTGGTCCGTCTGCACGATAGTTGATTCTCCCCTCCCCCTCCTTCGACCCACAGTGGTCCATGTCGATATCTCCACGCTGATCCTTGTATACGAGAGTCGATGCCTCTACACACAGAGAGACGATACCTCAATGTTGGTTCCTGTACACGAGAGACGATACCTCAATGTTGGTTCCTGTACACGAGAGACGATACCTCAATGTTAGTTCGTTTACATGGGAGTCGATACATCATCACTGGTCCCTGTACATGAGTCGATACCTTAACACTGGTTCCTCTACATGAGAGTCGATACCTTAACACTGGTTCCTCTGTACGAGAGTCGATACCTCAACTTGTCCCTGTACACGAGAGACGATACCTCAACACTGGTCCCTGTACATGAGAGTCGATATTCCATATGCCTTCTAGACCTGCACATAGAGGGAATACGCGGATACTTTATCATTCTTAAAATTTTGCAATTCACGCGTTGTTTGGAGAATTGCTTTCCCGTGTCTTCATTCACGACTGTGAAGGTTTGGCCTCAATTGAGGACGAGAATCGGCTTATCGAATGCCCTTTGTTCAAATTCTTGGAAGACCGTTTTGAAAGTTGGTTTCAATCTTGTCATTACTTTTGGGGGTGCGTACTTTTTTTTCCTGGCCGAGCTGTTTGGGAAGACGTAAAAGCAGACGGGAGGTCGGGGAGGAAGTGGCGATCGCGTATGTTGGTCCGAGACTGCGGTGTGTCTGGTGACGACCGCGCGCAGCACCGGCGAACCTCTGACAAGCGCTCCTCGACGTCGGGGCTGGCCGGCTGGCGACGGGTCGTTACCACAACGCCGAACCTACCATAACGCCGAACCTACCATAACGCCGAATACCATAACGCCGAATGCCTAATTGACCGCAACGCCGTCAGCTAGAAAACTGCTGTGTACCACAACGCCGAAATACAGTAACGCCTAAAAATGTTGCTGCGGGGAGGGGGGGGGCACAGGAGCAAAACGAAAAACAACTGAATGAATGTGTGTACCTAACCTAACTTAGGCTAGTCTAGCCTAACCTAACCTTACCTAACCTAACCTTTGTGGCAGTCCTGCAATGACATTTTTCGGCGTTGTGGTACACAGCAGTTTTCTAGCTGTCGGCGTTGTAGTCAATTTGGCATTCGGCGTTATTGTGCGTTCGGCTTTGTGGTGTTTCGGCGTTGTGGTGCGTCCCCGCTGGCGACTGACGAGACCGCTGGTCGCTGGTGACCAGGGGCCGATGGCTGGTCGGGTTTCACTCGCCCTGGGCTGGAGGACAGCGCGCGCTTTCACGCGACTTGGGCTTCTAGCAGTCGCGGTACACCGCACTGCCAGCTCGCTCCCGTCCCAGCACAGCGTATCCTCAATTAGTTTGTTTCCCTTGTTTCGTTGTTTTTTTTCTTTTGGCTCAATATTTTACATAAATTCATAATACAACCGTTGTTAAATGTTTTATAAACTTTATTTATATTTTTAGAAACTTAAAAGCCAATTTTTATGTCAAACCTAGCATGTAATTGTGACGTATACATTGTTTAATTAATAGTTTGTGTGTATCATTTGTCATGCATGAATTTATTACATTCATATTATATTCATCAATAAAAAAATTTATTTTACGAAATCTTAAAAACCCGGGAAATCCAATTTTTTTTATTGATTTATGAAAGATATACAAAAAATAAAGTAAAACATGTCAAAGGCTAAACTCATAGAATGATTAATTTTATTTGTAACATTGCTTAAAATTCACGTGCGTCTGGACAGTGTCTTATTTCATTTGTTTTTCTTTAATTTGAAGAAAAATCCTAATTTTATTTCATTAAATAACCTTCTGAGATCTATTTGAAATATATTTATATTAATTTTTTTATTTATTTTAGTTTTTTTTAGTGAAGAATTTTCAGTACGTGCAAGTGATGTGTAAGATCGAACCTCGGTAACTATTAAATTCATGTGTTCTCATGTCGCAAATATACTTAGGGACACGAAATTTAACGAAGAATTCTTAAAAAATAATGCCGAGTGTGATAAATTCACGTAAATTGTGTTTTAAACTACGTTTCTGGACCCGAATCACGCCTAGTTTTCGCACTCGCCACTAGAATTCACCTACCTAAGTCGACTAATCGAATCATTTGATTATCAGACAGAAATTTTAACTATATAATAAAACTGCTCTTAGATTTTCGACACAGAATTTTTTTTAATACTGCTCATCTTGTTAAAATCCATTAAACAGTAATACTACAACGTTTCCCGTTTTCTGTGTGAATTTTGGTTCGCGCCATCCGCCACAGATGGCAGCACCGTGGTGGGGACGCACCACAACGCCGAAATACACTAACGCCGAAAAATGTCATTGCAGGACTGCCACAAAGGTTAGGTTAGACTAGGTTAGGTTAGACTAGGTTAGGTTAGACTAGGTTAGGTTAGACTAGGTTAGGTTAGACTAGGTTAGGTTAGACTAGGTTAGGTTAGGTTAGGTTAGACTAGGTTAGGTTAGACTAGGTTAGGTTAGAATAGGTTAGGTTAGAATAGGTTAGGTTAGACTAGGTTAGGTTAGACTAGGTTAGGTTAGACTAGGTTAGGTTAGACTAGGTTAGGTTAGACTAGGTTAGGTTAGACTAGGTTAGGTTAGACTAGGTTAGGTTAGACTAGGTTAGGTTAGACTAGGTTAGGTTATATTACGCTAGGTTATATTACGCTAGGTTATATTACGCTAGGTTATATTACGCTAGGTTTGATTGTGGTATTTCGGCGTTAAGGTACATTTAAGAAACACACACGAATTCATTCAGTTGTTATTTCAGCGTTGTGGTACACAGCAGTTTTCTAGCTGTCGGCGTTGTGGTAAATTTTGACATTCGGCGTTATGGTAACGACCCCACCGTGGTCACGCATTTCCGTTACATTCACGGAAATCACTCCCGCCAAATACCGTATGCCGAGAGCCGAGATGTTGCACATGTGTTGTTGGCATGCGAGGGATCGGGCTGGAGCGGTGTTGCTCGACGTGCGACGTGCCTGCAGGAGTTGTTGCCTCATTGCGCGGTTGGCGAGGGAGGCGCGCCGTGTCTCCTGTGCGGGTGAAAGCTGGTCGTGAGGTGACGTCAGCCGTCCGCCATTGCCCCGCTGCATGCCTGCCACCTGCCTGTGTCTGCCTGCTGCATTAAGGTGTGGGGAGCAGGGCCGGATTTACTGCCTGTGGGCCCCTAGGCTGAGTCTGTGGTGTGGGCCCTCTCTAAGGGCCGGGGGTGGGGGGTATATTGAGTATCCCCTTCCAGTGAAAAGGTGGGTGCCTCTTGCCTGGGTCTGGGTGGGTACAAAACTCATATTTTTGATCTATTTTCTATTTTGAAAAAAATAGTTTATTTTTATTTATTTATTTATAAATTGTGTCATGCACACTAACACTCTGAGGAGAGATTACAGGGGTGTGCACGATACAAAAAAAACACACAATACACAAGAGACACCACAGACAAAGGACACAAAACAAAACAAACAAAAAAATAATAATAATAATCAAAAAATATTAATAAATTCAAAAATACAGAAAATTAGTGGATTATGAATACACAGTTGATTGAATTGGCTGCAAGTGCTACTAAAATAATTTACTAATTGGCTAAGCTTGTTACTATTGGGTCTAAACTATTATAATTGCTTATTAATCTAAAAATAATATAATTTTTTCTCTTGATTGTACACAAAGTAGACGTAAGTCGACTATGATACTGGGGGACTCTTAAACCAGTATTATCTAAGATGTATTTGCAATTTATTTTAGAAGAATAACAATTGGAAATAAAACTAGACAATTTAACCAAACAGTATTTAGAGGTTAAGGAATTAAGTGACACCAAAACCAATTAAAATAATCGAAAATTATTTATGCAGAAGAGTTTAGTGCGGCGCAATTAATCCACACAAAATAACTGGACACTATGTCGACGGTATTTTAAGAATATAAGAAAATCCAAATCGCAGCATAATTTTTTTTTTTTCGTGTCATGTGGTGCGGACCCCCATTTGTGGTGCGGGCCCATGGGCTACAGCCTAGATAGCCTGCGCGTAAATACGGCCCTGTGGGGGAGCCTATGTATCTCCGGGAAGCCTTCATTTCACAGACGAGAGAGCCACACCCGAAGTTCCCCGAAGTTCATGCTGGCTTTTTTTTTCCCCCGTTCTATCTCATTGTATAAACCTGTGTGGCATTAAATTTTGCAGTCGATTAGGATAGGTTAGCTACATTATAAATTCTTTAAAACATTGTGGATGGTTGGTTACATTAGGTAAGTATAGCTACATTAAAAATACTGCAAAATCATTTTATGGTTGCTTAGCAAATAACTTTTTGATATGGGCTAGGAAACCGTTTACATGATTTCACAGTATCTTTAATGTAGCTATCCTAACCAAATCAACCGTCCACAATGTTTTAAAGTATTTATAATGTAGCTAACCTAACCTTTTACAATGAACAAAAACCGAATATGCACGCACGATCGGATGTTTAGCTCTCTCGTCTGTGAAAAGAAGGCTTCCCATGTGTCTTCTGGATTCTGTGCCGCCCCGGGGGGAATAAAACAGTGGCTAAATTGTAACGAAGGGGCAGTTATTTACAGTCATTTCATCTTTAATTTTTTTAAATATTTTTATTCGGACATTGAATTATTTATACATATATTTGGCATGTCGTGTCATTAGTAATATACGTCTAACCTCTTTTTTTCAAGTTGTTGATCGATGATATTTGCTAATAAATAAGACACATATTTTGATTTTTTTTTTTAAACTGTAATCATTCTAAATGTAGAATAAAAAACCATGAAAATTTTGGAAATATTGTAGTTTTCGGCCGGTGTCACACGATGGCGTTTCTGCCGTTGAAGAATAGCGCTTGCGCGTAGCACTTGATTCAACCTGTCAAATTTCCGTGGCGGGGTGCCCGCGTATTTCGTTGCATACCAAAATTTCTCTCTAAACGCTCTAATGAAAAAAAAATTCAATAATTTTAAAAACTATACTTTATTTTTTACGTATTAGAGAGTACTTTTAATTACAAAAATTAAGTTTTTGATTAGTAAATTTAAATTACTGAGGCTGCAGATTTTTTTTTCTTATGCAGAATATTCTTCTGACAGCTTTCTTAGAGTGCACGGTGCAGGTATCTCGAGAATGCACTTAGTAAACGTATCAAAATCTTAACACGTGAAACAACTGATGTAGAAGAAATGGGGTGTTACCACAACGCCGAAATACCATAACGCCGAATGTCAAAATTGACCACAACGCCGACAGCTAGAAAACTGCTGTGTACCACAACGCCGAAATAACAACTGAATGAATTTGTGTGTGTTTCTTAAATGTACCTTAACGCCGAAATACCACAATCAAACCTTACCTTACCTAACCTAACTTAGCGTAATATAACCTAACTTAACCTAGCCTATCCTAGCCTAACCTAACCTAGTCTAACCTCAACTAGTCTAACCTCACCTAGTCTAACCTAACCTAACCTAACCTTTGTGGCAGTCCTGCAATGACATTTTTCGGCGTTAGTGTATTTTGGCGTTGTGGTACACAAAAGTTTTCTAGCTGTCGGCGTTGTGGTCAATTTGGCATTTCGGCGTTGTGGTGCGTCCGAGATGAAATGTCAGAGTGTAACTGGCTACCTCGTGGTTCGACACCCCGACCAGTTGCTAGTGTCCTTGCAGCTGAGCTCGCCGGCTCGCGAGAGAACAGCCCCGTGTGTTTGGGGGGGGGGGGGGGCGGTGCCCACGTGCGCGCTGTGACTCACGTGTGACCTTGGAGGTCACGGCGCGCAGGTCAACGGCCCGGTGGTGGCCTTCCGAGACACCTTTCAAACAGCGACGTTAAATCAATAACTTCTACCGACAATTTGTCTTGAAAGCCATCTAAGTATATCAATTTATTTTACAATTTTTAGCCTTACGTTCAAGTAGCCCATTGAGGTTTACAAACCTTTCCGTAAATCCGGATTCGCATCTAAATGACAGAACAAGCATGTACTGTTTTCTTCTCAAGCTAGACTACATATTAAGGTCGATCGATCCCAGCCCTAATCGACTAGGCACGTACGTCTACGTCTGCGTTATACGTTCTCCCTCTTGGAATTTCAAGCGACGAACATAATATTTTATTTATGAAAAATCTATCGACATAGTCAAGCTGTAGTTTGCTATCATTGAAATGTTATGTGACTTGATGTAATCTTTTGGACATACGCCATTACATGTATGTCTGTAGAAGAAAACTACAAAAAAAAACACAAAAGACAAAAACACATATTAAGCAAAAAATTGCTGTTGTCAACAGGATATAAACACCACACAATATTCCATAACAGGAACATGGTCAACAAACAAAGAAAATTTAATTTGTGTTTTTGTCTTTTGTGTTGTTTTTTTTTTATGTAGTTTTCTTCTACAGACATACATGTGCGCTTAGCAATGGCGTTATGTCCAAAAGCTTACATCAAGTCGTGCACTCCCATTGCACAAATCTTTCAAAGATAATATGTTATGTGACGAAGTAATAGTTATAGTTTATTTTTTTGGCTGTTGCTATCTCATGGCGTGGCATGCAGGAGTTAAAAGTAGATTGGTTGTTCGAAGTGAAGAGTGGCTCCAGAGAGGCCTGAGCCACGCCCCCCTGGCGCCAAGCGGGCAAGGGGGGAGGGGGTAGGCGGGTCGGACGACGATCGTCGCGACGAACTTGGCATTCGGCGACGCCGGCACCCAAATAACCCAGCCGTGCAGTCGGCGACCGCCGCCTTCCCCCCTGACTCAACACCCGCGAGGGACCTGCCCCGCGGACTTTTTAAGGTCGACCGTCGCCGCCTCTCTAAATATACACGTCGCCTCTATCTACCTCTGGCGCCGCCCGACGGTGACGAGGCTACATCTTTGAGAGCTGCAGGTGGTGACTCGTGTTGCCCCTGTCTCTGTTTCCCTCCGCCCCCAATACTTCCAGGGGCGTATTTACCTGGTATGCAATGGGAGTGCATGGCTTGATGTTAGCTTTTGGACATACGCCATTGCTAAGCACATGTATGGCTGTAGAAGAAAACTACAAAAAAAAAAATACAAAAACAAATTAAGCAAAAAAATTGCAATTTTTGTCTTTTTGTCTTTTGGTTTTTTTTTTTTTTTTTTTTTTTTGTAGTTTTCTCCTACAGACATACGTGTGCTTAGCAATGGCGTATGCCCGAAAGCTAACATCAAGTATCTAGCTGGGTTGTGCTTTTCCATACATGACTCGTATTTATTTCGTAATTAGTTTCTTTGGAGGTTTTTAAATACCAACAACCAACCTGTTAATACATTATTCAGATTTTTTTTTGTTAAGATTTGATTATATTTGTTTTTCTCAATTCGGTAAGGGGACAGCTTCCTTCTCCCTTGTCCACACGTACATACGCTCTTGCCTACTTCCTGAGCCGTACCGGGGTCGCAAACACGATTATGATTTTTTTCTTTTTTCATTTTCTCGTCATTACCATTAGTTGAAGGCTATTAGCCGCGACCGTGGGAGGATGTTGCCCCGTAATGTTTTGTTGGTGGGGAGAGAGCTTTTTTGGAAGAATCGCCGTGGGTGTTGTTGACGGCGACAGTAGCGGCGGACGACAGATCGCGAGGACATCTGCGGGCGCTATCTGCCGGCCGGAAGCGGTCATGTCCTCGACGCTCTTCCTTCCTGCCGCCGCGCTTCTTCGCCGTGTCCTTGGAGTCTCTCTCTATCTCTCTCTCTCTCTCTCTCTTTCCCTCCCTCTCCCTCTCTCCCTCCCCCCCCCTCGACTTGATCCTCGGGCGCCAATCGCTGCCGTGGCTGGCCAATGCCCGTCCCACTCTTAGATTGCAGTACACGGCTTATGGCGCGCGCTGTTGCCAAATCTCTAACACATTACGAATTTCAGGAGATGCGTGTATTTGTAATTTGGATCGAACAAGAAGCATTTTAAGAAATCATATCGTAATTTATAATATTTTATACTATTACACATATAAAATTGTAATAATACCACTTTTATGTAAATTTCAAATAAAAACTACCTATTGTAGACGAAAATTTCTTATAGTTTTCTTTTCTGTTCTAAAAATCCCATATATATATATATATATATATATATATATATATATATATAGGGTAGACCGGGGGAAATCGGGTCACGGGGTAAACCGGGTCATCGTAACAATATCTGCTGTCTTGTGGCGAAAGAATGAACTGGAGTCTACGGAACCTACCAAAGAGTGCTGCTATCTGTCTATACAACCGTCCACTACAAGGCGAACATCGTCATTCGCATTTCGAAATAGTATTGTAGTTTAAGTAATGGAGTACGAAAAGATGTACCCAATTAACATTCTTCTGTATTACTGAAGCTCTATATGTTTGACAGAATTTATAATATTTTTCTTTTTTTTTTTAAAGTGCAAAATGGGGTAACTCGGGTCGCTGCCGTTGGGGTAAAACGAATCACTGCATACAGTGGGGAAATCGGGTCGCTTCATATATTTGCTATATATTGTGAAGCACTTTATTCTTCTTTCTCAAATATTTAAGTTAAGACCTATTCTAAATAAGTAGAAAAATGAATTTAAGGCACATGACTTCAACTTTAGTTAAAATGTGTAAGTACTTATGTCGGCGACGCGAACTCGCAAGTTTTTACCCATCCAAGAAGAGTCCCTACACGCATATGATTATATACATTGTGTTAGTGTGTATATGCGTATACATGTATGTACACAGGCTGCTGCGCGTCGCCAGGTCTTCACTTTATTTAAAAGATGTCAGAAATGTGTTGTAAGAACATTGTTGGTGCTATTATGTTTTTCGAAATCTTGGTTTTGGTTTTCAAAAATACTTTATTCAGTGAATATAGAATACAGAGGCCGGATGCCATTAATATAATATATAATAAAATAACCATGAAAAGAAACACCACAAACCTTGTGTGGCACCCGCAAACAGCAATACCAAGGGACAACGCGAATCATTGACAGGATAAAGCGAAACAAGCAAAAATTACACTATATGAGACATAAACATTAGGGGGAAAATATAATAATAAAAAAACCACAAATAGAAATCTTGGACTGATTGCCAATTAACTGGGAGGTTGTTCAGTCACGCTCAAAACGTCCTCGAGTCATCTCGCCGCTGGTCGCAGCGCGACGTGTTCCCTCGCCCGCGATGCGACACCAGTCGTCGCTGCGACACAACTGCGACACCGCCCGGGGCTGCTGGGGAGGACGCAAGACGGGTGTTGGGCAACCCGGGGCTTGCGACAGCCGCGTGGAACTGGCAGATGTCGCTGCTCTTCTCTCGCTCGTCACCCCGTGCTTCTCCACTCCCCAGCACATCTCCTCTGGACTCGGCGGGAATCACGACATCTAGACGGCAGAGAAATTAAGATTAAGGTGTATTGCAAGTCCCTCGAGCTAGAGACCGGAAAAATTCGCAGATTCAATCGGCGGTAGGCTAGAGTTCGAATACATTATATACCTCTTAGATGATTTTGCTATTGGATTACTGCGTTCATCTGGACGAATCTCAACCAATTATAAACCCTCAACCAAAGAAGGATCGAATCACAGACAAAACCAGCCGAGACGACTTACAATTCAGCAGCCAATGAACTTGCGTTATTTGCCCGAGTGTACAGGGGAATGTGTAGTCTATCCTGAAGGCCATCGAAAACCGTGAATTTTTCCGGTCCCTACCTCGAGTGCTTTCAAGATTCTCCACCCGGGGTTTTTATGCCCTAAAAATTATTCTTAAAACACGCGCGTTAACCCTTTCCACCATCTTTTTAAGACGCAGTTAAAAAAACTGGACACGGAGACGGAAACACTCGTCCGCCATCTTCGTATTCTTAAATGCTTTTCGTGAACACTCACCACTTTAATGTTGATCTTTTCGTAAATCGCGTGGTTCTCTTCTGATGATATACACACCGTGTGTGCGCCCGGGTTGGCGGGGCATAAAAAAAAAGAAGTTCCAATGCAGTGAGTGTGCCAAACAGCTATACCTTCTGTTAAAAAAATGTTGCCTTTAAATTTACGAAGAATACTAGTTAAAGCTCCAGTGGAAAGTGTTAATATTTCAATGATTAGTGTAACCCTAATTGTTGTGGTCAGAGATGTTCAGTGCAATAATTAAATTTATGGGGTTGACATTATTAATAAATAAATAAAACTGTACTAATTAATTAAGCTATCTTTTACGAACACACATAAATCGTAACAGTATATATTTGCATGTATAAGTTCTGCATGTGGTAAAAACAGTTGAAATTCAAACGATTCTTTTAGAAATTGCGTACATTAGATAGGTATTAGGTGGTCTTGGCAGGTTTGGAGTTAGCCTTCAGTTCCCGGTGAACGAAGGCTTACAACTATAGGCAGGAACAATTCGCGAATTCATTTCGCGATAGGCTAAAATACAAATAGTTATACCTTAGTGCTGCCTATGCTATTGGCTCACAACTCACCTGGATGACTCTGGGCCAATGAGAAACACCCAACCAAAGCTTTATCGAATCACAGGCTGCTACGTTGGGACGTCTCACAAGACAGCAGCCAATGAGTGGGTGACATTTTACCGAGTGTACGTAGAACTATGGAGTTCATCCTACAGGTCATTGAACCCACGAATTTTTCCGGTCCCTACTTAACGTGTAACTCGGTTTAAGATTTTTTTTCTTCAGTAAGACTCTTGACCTATTTTTTGTGCCCCCCCCCCCCTTTTTTTGTTTGTTTGTTTGTGACTGCTCTTTTATTCCACGTGGTATATGTATGTGGATCAGTTCGGAAATGTTTGAAATTCTATTTCTTTCATGAGGGGAGCTGTTCGTAATTAGTTTATAACAAAGGCGCGCTGTTTAACGCAGGATATCTAGGCGACAGGTCTTGCAGTATTACAGTGGACTCTGAACTGCTTGGCAGTTGACTTGTGTGCTCATTAATTGTATCGCACCACGCAGCCTCGCCCGTGGCTACAGACCTCCCATGCGCCAAGCTCGTGTGTATTTCCCGACACACCTCTGCTCCCGTCCTTGTGCGCTCGCGTTTTCGGCCGGAGGAACTGGAGCGACGAGTTTGTTGTTGTTGTGTCGTTATCTCTCCGTGGGATCGGCGCTGTAATGGCGGGCAGTTTCATGTCCGCGGGCCAGAAATTAGGCCCCGCCCGTTTTTTTACGTCGGCGTTGGTTCAGCTTTGCCTGCCTTTTATTATTATTTTTTCTTTGGGAACGAGTTGCCTAAAATAGTTTAATTAACGCTACTAGTAAATAAAGTGTGCATTTTTAAAGATATTTAATTACTTTTCTTTATTCGGCAGCAATTAGGTCAAATCGGTGAGTACAGTGGCCTGCATATTCATCTTGAAGAGGAGGAACGGTAACGAATCAGAAACACTGCTTGTGATGAAATGGCGGGTAAACTTAACAGAATTATTTTGTTTAGAGGGATATTACGAATTCAACCTATTTCATGGGATTATATTTATTAACTTTTTCACATAGATGACACAGAGTGTGTTATTTCGTAATTAATTTAAAAATGGCTTAAAAATATCTACGAAGAACTTTTGCTGTAGTCTAAAAAAAAAATTGATTAAAATGCGACAACCTGCGGGCGAGTGAAGGAGTAGCGGATGTACCCTCCCAGCGTGACGGAGGTTTGCCCCAGGCCTGTTTCGTAATGGCCAGCTGCGGCGCGGAGCTTCGCAATCAGCGATTGGCCGCGCCGGTAGCGAGCCAGTGGCGTACCGGCGAGGGGCGTGTCCGTGGGAGGCGGGCAAGGTCGCGTCTCGCTCCAGCGTTGCCACGTCCCGGAGCCTGGGGTGGCCGTCGGTCCGTTCTTAAGGCCCCCGCCTCGTCAGGGGTGTACCTGTGTTAGCGAGGCGGGATGATAAGCGCGACGCTCGCTGGTGCTTCCAGCGCGGTGTCTCCTCTGGACTGGCGCGCAGTCTTCTCGTAGTCACAGGACAACTGCGAGATCTGAGCGGTGACCGTAACATTATATGGCGGAGAAATGAAGATAAAGGTATTATGCAAGCCCCTTAAGTGCTTTCAAGAATCTGTACTGATTGTTTTATGCCTAAAAATTACTCTGAAAACACGCGTTTCAGGCATTTTAACGCTTCTAAAAATACAGTTTAAAAACTTAATCCGAAATTAAAAGTACTTTTCGGTCCTCAGCGAACTCTTAA
Organism: Bacillus rossius redtenbacheri; assembly: GCF_032445375.1. Lineage (NCBI taxonomy): Eukaryota > Metazoa > Arthropoda > Insecta > Phasmatodea > Bacillidae > Bacillus > Bacillus rossius. The sequence goes on along the minus strand of NC_086338.1, from coordinate 51,490,075 downwards.
ATGCTATTCGTAAGCAGGCCCCACTCGGATATCTCGAGTAGTTTTGAAATCGCGTTGTTTTTCCTGAAGCTCTGCACACCGCGTGTGTGCCCGGGTGGGCGGGCCCCTTAAGCGCCGTACACACTAGCGGATATGCTCGTCGACTTGGCTCGTCGTCCGGCCACTGCCCAGTCGAGCATGCTCGGCCCCTGACCGAGCATATCCGCCAGTGAGTGCTAGTTCCCAGCATGCTCGCCCCTGACCGAGCATATCCGCCAGTGAGTGCTAGTTCCCAGTATGCTCGGCCCCTGACCGAGCATATCCGCCAGTGAGTGCTAGTTCCCAGCATGCTCGCCCCTGTCCGAGCATATCCGCCAGTGAGTGCTAGTTCCCAGCATGCTCGCCCCTGTCCGAGCATATCCGCCAGTGAGTGCTAGTTCCCAGCATGCTCGCCCCTGTCCGAGCATATCCGCCAGTGAGTGCTAGTTCCCAGTATGCTCGGCCCCTGACCGAGCATATCCGCCAGTGAGTGCTAGTTCCCAGCATGCTCGCCCCTGTCCGAGCATATCCGCCAGTGAGTGCTAGTTCCCAGCATGCTCGCCCCTGTCCGAGCATATCCGCCAGTGAGTGCTAGTTCCCAGCATGCTCGCCCCTGACCGAGCATATCCGCCAGTGAGTGCTAGTTCCCAGTATGCTCGGCCCCTGACCGAGCATATCCGCCAGTGAGTGCTAGTTCCCAGCATGCTCGCCCCTGACCGAGCATATCCGCCAGTGAGTGCTAGTTCCCAGCATGCTCGCCCCTGACCGAGCATATCCGCCAGTGAGTGCTAGTTCCCAGCATGCTCGCCCCTGACCGAGCATATCCGCCAGTGAGTGCTAGTTCCCAGCATGCTCGCCCCTGACCGAGCATATCCGCCAGTGAGTGCTAGTTCCCAGCATGCTCGCCCCTGACCGAGCATATCCGCCAGTGAGTGCTAGTTCCCAGCATGCTCGGCCCCTGACCGAGCATATCCGCCAGTGAGTGCTAGTTCCCAGCATGCTCGCTCCGAGCCGAGCCCCTGACCGAGCATATCCGCCAGTGAGTGCTAGTTCCCAGTATGCTCGGCCCCTGACCGAGCATATCCGCCAGTGAGTGCTAGTTCCCAGCATGCTCGCCCCTGACCGAGCATATCCGCCAGTGAGTGCTAGTTCCCAGCATGCTCGCCCCTGACCGAGCATATCCGCCAGTGAGTGCTAGTTCCCAGCATGCTCGGCCCCTGACCGAGCATATCCGCCAGTGAGTGCTAGTTCCCAGCATGCTCGGCCCCTGACCGAGCATATCCGCCAGTGAGTGCTAGTTCCCAGCATGCTCGGCCCCTGACCGAGCATATCCGCCAGTGAGTGCTAGTTCCCAGCATGCTCGGCCCCTGACCGAGCATATCCGCCAGTGAGTGCTAGTTCCCAGCATGCTCGCTCCGAGCCGAGCCCCTGACCGAGCATATCCGCTGATGTGTGGCAGGTCCCAGCATGCTCGTCGTTAGCCTGTGTGAGTGTGCTGTCTGTGATAGCAGTCACGTTTTGCCGTTTGCATCATAATGTCTTTTAATGACTAAGTTTTTTTTTAAAGGAGTTCATAAACTATATCGTACTCTTCGACCAGTGTGGGATATCAGGTGTAAGGAATATGTCAGTAAGCATATCAAACAAGAGTGTTACGAACAGCTAGTGACAAAAGCAAGATAAAATTTCCCACATGCCGACGTCAACTTTGTGAAGAAAAAAAATAATCTAAGTGCTAGCTTTCGTCGTGAACATCGGAAAGTTGAAACATCCGTAATAACAGGACGTCTATAAAACCGATAAAGAGACGAGCATGCTCGTGTAGTATGTGGCTAGCGGTCATGCGTCGAATATCCGATAGTGTGTAGGGCGCTTGCTATGACTATGTACCAGACGTCGACCTGGCAGCTTTTATTGATACTACTGTTTCAGTCGAAGTTCTCTTGAAAGTGATTCGATTCTAAACCGTTATCGGGGACCGGGGTGAATTTTTTTTTACAACCAATCGTTTTATTATGGAACTCTTCTGTTATACGCTTTGTCTTAAATGAGCGATAGCAAATTAGTTTTCAAATCTGTTGAATCCAATGTAGCGTTAATTTTTTTTATCTCTCCCATTTTAGACCTTATTGCATATCAATGGGTAGCGTTCCGCCGTCGAGAGTATTGAAGCCAGGAGTGCATGAATACTGCGTGATGCCTCTTGTCCAGTTGATTGTCTGCGCCATTTTTGAGACACACCCAGAACATCGGGCTAAGTGAGGTGTGTGCATTGTGGGAACAGTTTCAGAAGGTAAATTCGTCTATTCCGGAGTACATGGGATCAAAGGCATTCAGGACAATCGAAATTCCTGATAATTCGGGTTAATATGGGTGCTGTATATATGGGTTAATGTTAGTTAAAACACGTGGGTCCGCCATCTTCCTGTGAAAATTTCGTTGCATAGTGCGCGTGCATTGTATAAATTCACTCATTTTTCCATGACGCGCTTAAAGAAGTATAGCTTTAAAAAATTGGTTGTCTGTAAAGTCGGTTTACGGACGATAGTTTAACGTGACAACGTCATAACAAAATTTTGATGAAATAATTGTATACTTTTATGAATAAAATTGAATCATTTTTATTTTAATAATAAAAGAATAAATACTTGAAATTATACTAGTAATCAGATTTTTAAAATGCAAGAATAATTAACCTTTATTGCCGAAATTGTTGCTGTAATAAGCAATGAAAACCACATTAACTTTTCACTTAACTTTATATACAGTCGACGAAACAGTTCACGTGTAGATGTAAGTTGTGTGCTGCCGCTGTCTTTCTTCTCCTCGGACGCATAGGCCAATCGAGTGGAAGAGAGATAGATGCGGCGCAAGCGTACAATGAGCGTAACGGGACACAGCGTAACGGAACAATGTGCGTAATGGACACTTTTTTTGTGCGTACAGCCGGCGTTCATCAATTTATTAGACGTTGTCACGTCAAAATAGGGAAATTCGAAATTTTGGGCGTGGGAAAAGTCAACTACACCCTGGTTGGTTGATGCACGCACGGGACGGGCCGCGGTCTGTGTAGTTCCCGGCGGTGCCGACAGGTGGCGGGTCGGGCGGTCGCCAGTGACGTAAGGCCCCCCTCGCACCTGGAGCCAGCCCGCCTTTCCCCGCCACTTTCACTGCCGCGTCGCTTTCTCGAACCCCTTCGTCGCCGTGTCGGCAGGGCAGTTCCCACGGCTCTTCCCCCGTGAGTCGTTACGTCGGACCGATTTTCATTTTTAGAATTTTTACCTGAATAATTCGCGTATGTCATTATGTCATTTATTTGCATTTCAGTTCCTGTTTTTTTTGTTCCACAGATGAATTATGCAAATCTGAAATCAGACCCGGGGGGAGGGGGGGGGATATAAGACTGCATAAGGTTTAGAACGACCTCAGGTTGCAGGCACGAAGATGTAGCCGGGGTCTGGAAACACATAAACACAAAGATGAAGATAAAAATAAAGTACTATGGACGATAACACTGACGAACACAGAAGATTTCCAACGGACACAGTGCAAAACTGCAATGGCGTTCGTAAAAAAAAAAATCATCATTCGAAGAACATGTTAATTATACCTTTGAATATATATACAGTATAGAAGTCGCGAGTGAATAGGATTTACTCTACGTTTTTCAGAAGCGTATGGTGAGCAGCTTGGGAACTTCACCGCTGCAGTGCGCTGCCGTAACGCCCTGTATCGTCTTAGGGCGCGGTTACACGGGAGTCTGAACTACTTCAGGTGAACATGTTCAGCTGTTGAGTGCGGTTACACACAGTCTGAACATGTTTCGTTCGAGGCCATTTCTCATTTAACTTAAACAGGTTGGCAAAGTAGTTCAGATCGACATATCTTCTACATTAGCCTCTGATTGGCTGGTTAGAATATAAACAGTCTTTTGCAGAAATTCTAGATGGAAAGTGTTTCTGGCACAAGTTCGAGTAATATTTTACCGAATGCAACAAAAAAACCAACAGATAATTATACATATTTTTTAATTTATCCTGACCTTAATTTTCTTAAAACTGAGATAGGTACTCTCGCTCAAAAAATAATAAAAAATAAGTTTAAACATTTTACTGTGCATGTTTGAATTCCCGATTTGTAAAAAAATATTGAGCAATATGTAAACACATTTCATTTCTGCTGATAATGCTGTATAAACAAGTGAGAAAATCCCGCGTTTTCTGGATGCAATTAAAAAATAGAGATCAACAACACAGTCATTCGTTGACAGTAGACAATCGGTTTTAGAGCTAAACACACTTTTCAGCAACTACCGTGTAACCGCACACTTTCGCGTTTGTAAACGTGTTTACTTAAACATGTTCATCTGAAGTAGTTCAGGGTCCCGTGTAACCGCGCCCTTAGTTGTCATTTACACGTTAGAGCGCAGCTCTGTCGCCCGCCGTCATTCCCCCGCACCCCCCCCCCCCACCCATCATTCACTGCAGCTCGAGGTCGTTCAACGGGACGGGGTAGGGGTGTTTGAAGAGTTCGACACTTGACCGTTAGGGACCACCACAAGTCGATGCCCTAGAGATGGTGGCGATTGCGGCGGTGAATTAACCAACTACCTCATAACCGTATTAGGAATTTTAACCTGGGCTGGCGACTTCTATACAGTATATATATATATATATATTCAAAGATTATACTGATACATCGTGGTTTAGAAAATGAAAGAATAAATGATGTAGTATTTTGGTGTATATGCGTGAAGATCGAATGAAAGTAAATGTGAAGAGTGGGAGAACATTGCTTCGTTGCGGCAGTTATGTAGCGCGCGGGGGTAGTAGGCTGAAGGGGGCGGGTGGCGTCGCGAATGCCACGAGGGTGGGAGGAAGGGAGGCAGGAATGCGTCGCGGCGCCGCGCCGCCTCCGGAATGTTTATTTAGCCCGGCGCCGCGACGCCGCCGTCGCCAAGCAACACAGCGCCGCGCCAGCCAGCCGCCGTCCCTCTAGTTCCTAGCTTGCTCATGTGCGCTGTGCGTGTATAAGTAGCCATATCGTCAGCTCTGTCCCAGCCCAGCGGGGGCTACTTTCCTCGCAACCCGCCTCTGTTTACGTGCAGGGCCGGATTTAGGGGAGGGCAACCGGGGCGAAAGCCCCGGGGCCTCCACAAACGGAGGGCCTCCACAAATTGGATTTCAGCGAAATCATCAACGATTTTTCGGCTAAAAAAAGCTCGGAAGGTTCCGTTCATTAACACTAAAATTTAACTTCATATAATTCTTGTCTCCGATTATATTTATGTTTGTTTTTTAAATACTAAAAGAATCTACTTGATTTCACAATAAATTATTTATTGGAAAACTCGACTGAAAAAAAATTGTTCATTTTATTTGTAAAATAATTTGGGGCCAGGGGGCCTCCGCTCCTCTGTTGCCCCGAGGCCTCCAGATCTCTAAATCCGGCCCTGTTCACGTGCATTAGCTTCCCGTGCGTCCAACAGCGCGTCAAGTTCTCTGGGATGTAGAACATGCGTGATGTACAGGTTTGAGTCGGGCCACGTGGAACATGTTAGTGAATACAGTACAGTATAACTAGCCTGAAATCAAATATCCTGTTGTTTACTCGGTCTACTATCAACGTAAATTGTATATACATACATGTTTAGGAATAAATTTGGCTACTTTGTTAAAAAAAAAAAAAAAAAAAAAAAAAAAAATGCATTTCGTGACCAGGACTAAATCTAAACAACATTCTTACGTACACACTTGTTTGGTGTGAAGTAAAAATTACGTGTTTTTTATTATTAATAATGCTCGAAGGCTTTTGCGGCCATTATCTTGAAGTAGCTTGGCTTCTGGGTTGTAGCCGTGTCCTCGGCGAATAATTCAACCGACGTTTCGGTCGACATTGCAGTCGCCATCGTCAGGGAGCAGTTACCTACTGATGATGGCGACTGCAATGTCGACCGAAAACGCCGGTGAATTATTCGCCAATGACACATTTTATTTTTATTGTTTCCCACCTGGCTGAGATATGGATGGCGTTAACCGCAGACTTGTTTGTGGTCGGTGAGGGCTGGTGAGGCGACACTGGAGGTGATGCACAGAACAAGGAGGGAAATAAACAAGTGCGACTCATACAGTGGAAACTGAAACCATGTGTCGCTATCTCTTGGGCGGGCCCATAACTACCAGCAAATAAAAAATCGGAATAGAGGTTCTCATACAATTATTTTTTTGAATGGGGGAACCCCTGCCAAAAACAAAAACTATTTTAAAAAGAGATTACAAATGGTTACATGAAGGGGAACATTTGGTACATTTACATCAAAAAGAATTACAATAAATTATAGATACATACATAAACTGTCCCTTCCAACATTCAAGTCCTTGGGGGCAGGTGATATGTGTGGGGTGAAGTGTCTATTTACATTTGGTGGTAATGATGTGATGGTAGTTAGGTAATACTTTTTTTGGTTGTATCAAGTTATCTCCTTGGCGGCGCAAAACTTATGTCTATGCGAAAATACTTAATGTTGTTTTGTAATAAACCGTTATGTAATAAATAAAGGAGTAGGAGGTGCAAAAACTCATTGTATTACACCACAAAATTAGTGGCTACCTAAATAGAGTGAATTGTCACCGGTTTTGTTTGCCTGATAATGGCTTATACATTACTTCTCCTAATAAATTAATGTAGTTATGTCAGCAATATATTATGAGAACTGCCATCTAGCGGACGGGCACATGACTACTTCTAAAAAAACTAGGTCTCAGTCTCGGTAGTAAATTAGAGTTTCTCCCCCACGAGGTGATGCACGACAAGGGGCAGGGGCGTAGCCGGGGGGGGGGGGGGTTAGGGTTAGGGGTTCAACCTTCCCCCCCCTTTAGCACCAAATCTTTAATTAATTTCTTATTCATCACTCAAACAAATTTCATATTAAAATTAATAAAATTTTTACCATTACAATATTTAAATTTAAGAACAGAAACTGCTAAAATAGCACTATTTTACACCTTAAAATCCAAATTTTCCCGGTGGAGGACCCCCGGAGCCCCCGCTTTAATACAGGGGGGGCCATGCTTCTTAACACCCCCCATACACAAATCCTGGCTACGCCACTGCACGGGGAGATGTGGAGTGGGCCCCGGGGCGCGGTGAGTCAGAGGCCGGCTGCCTCTGACCTTGAGCCGGCTCGCACGTGTTGCCCGCTGGTCACCCGACCTCCGCCGCCACCCCTCCCCTCCTCCACCGTGGTCGACGCCGCCGCGCGTCTAGCGGCGCCCCGCTATTAATAGCCTCGCCTCTCGGGCGGCGTCTTGTCATCTCGGACTCCTGTCCCTACGTCATACAGCACTGACGTTTTACTCACAACTATACTATTTTATTTATCTGAAACATTGTATTAACAAACCGGGACAAAGGATGAACAGTAGGAACACATGTAATTTTTTTTCTTATTATTTGCGCAACAGTATCCAAATAACAAATAAAACATTAAAATTTTAAACGTTAAAAACTCACCTAAGTTAGAGGCGGGTACAATTCCTTTGCCAGTAGTAGAAAATGATGTAGTCGTTCACCTACGTCGCAAAAAAAAAAAATTGCATTTTGTAAAGTAAAATTGTTAGTGAGAAAAATGGATATATATATATATTTTATTGTATGTTATAGCATCATCTGAAAAAAAAAAAACATTCTTGTTTTTTAAGGTTTTTAATTTTATACCCCTTTATTCAATATCAATCACTGAAGTATATGATTTAAAAGCACATATATAATTTTTTATTTGCACGTAGCCCTTTTTTCAACATGTGAAAATTTCGTTGCATCGCGCGCATCGTAAGAAATTAACTCTTTTTTTTTTTTGACGCGCCCAAAGAAGCATAACTTCGAAAAAAATGTATCGAAATCGAACATGTTAAACGATTGATGTGTAAGAATTCATTCAGTAGAAACTGACAACCCCTCACGGTGTTGTTGTGACCCGGTCCAAATGGCGCCTCGTATCACGATATACGTGTCACGGATGTCCGCGCTGAACGGCGCCGGTTGTACTCGGGAGTGCCGGTCGCAGATGGTGTCTTTGATACCGCCTTATCACGTCGCGCCTCGCTCCTATCTGGCGGTGCGTCACGCCGATTGCTGGCGGGCGCTGGCGCGCCACGCACTGCTGGCTTTGCGTGCACTGGGACCAGGGCCGGCGCGTCCGTACAGGCGAACTAGGCAACCGCCCAGGGCGCCAAGTAGCTGGGGGCGGCGCAGCACGACACATAACACCTGATATAATAATATGTTTAACGATTATTCAAACTAGATGAAAATAGATTTTTGTAACAGTTTGGAATGCTTATATTGATGTAAGTAATTATTTAAAGTCCACGGTGACCTGTTTATGATTTGTAATAAGTAAAAAAAAAAAGTAAAGAAAAAACACAAGCCTGCTTACATTTGATTGTTGACAAAATCGTAGGCTTACGTGATGTAATATGAAGCAGGGAAAATTTTTTTTTGGTGTGTCTGGCGGGTTGATGAGAAGGGGGGGGGGGGGGGCGTTAAGGTTTTTGCCTAGGGCGCCAATTTACCTTGCACCGGCCCTGCTGCGATGCCAGTAGCGGGGTTAACGTAGTTCTACATGTAAAAGTTAAATTCTTCGCCGTCGTTTACTGCTTGCGGATGAGTTCTCTCGCAGGCGGCTCAAGGAAGACTTCTCGCACATAAAAAATAAAAGGATGTAGTTGCAAAAAACATGAGATTAAATAAGTCACAGATTTAGCCTTGGAAGATTTACACGCAAATACTGAACCTTAATAATTTGACAACTTTCGATTAAATGTAAGTGTATCACAATAGTTTAAGTATTTGAGTACAAATGAACCCTTTAAAATAATAATAAAAATTCGGGCTCGGGAAGGCTTGAAATTTTTTTTTTTGTAGATGGGTGGTCATTTTGTTGGTTTAGAGCTAGTACATATAGGTGTGGCATCATGATGGTTGGAGCCAGTGGGAGCGGCAGTGTTCCCCGGAGCTTTTGTTATCTGGGGCTCACGCTGTCGGCACGCCCGCGACTGAGAAGAGTTTAGCGGCAGCAATGCTACCTTCCTGCAACTGGCTCGTTCCGGGGCCGGCGGCACGATCATATATGTCATCTGAAACTTCTAACTGTCAAATATGGCCTCGTGGCTGAGCGCTCATCGGCGCTATCATCTTATCGTAAGGTTGACGGTTCGAATCCCGGTAGGTGCGAGTTTTTTTTTTGTACTTGTAAAAATAAATACGAGCACTTATAATTTCAAAAGTAATAAATATATTTGAATAATGAATGCAAATAAAAGTAAATTTATTAATTAAATTGTAATTTTCAGGTAAGTACATGATAACTAATGGTCAATTAGGTTAGGTTAGCTACATTATAAATACTTTAAAACTTTGTGGACGGTGGATTTGGTTAGGATAGTTACATTAAAGATACTTGGAAATCATGTAAACGGTTTCCTAGCGCTGGATAGCTACATATTAAAAAGTTATTTGCTAAGCAACCATAAAATGATTTTAGAGTATTTTTAATGTAGCTATACTTACCTAATATAACCAACCATCCACTAAACAGTCTATGTGGCATTTTTATACTGGAGAGAAAAAACGCGCGCGTAAAAATAAAAAAACATCCAGGGGGTAGGCGCTCCCGATCGGCCAACTTCGGAGAGGATCGGCATTTGCAGCCAGTTGCAGGAAGGTAGCATTGCTGCCGCTAGACTCTTGTCGCGACTGTAGCTGTCAGCTGTCAGCTGTCGCACAACTGACATTACGCAACGGAACAAGTCTTTGTTATCGTGTCCCGCCGCGCTCGATGGGAGATTCACGCAGTTGAACTCGTATTGACTCTGCCTGCGTGTTTTGGTAACCGCTGTTCGCGTGCGTGACTGTAGTGAAACAACAAAATACAGAACACACATTCCATACGACTGTTAGGCGGTTTTCTTACAGTTTTGGGTGGAAAAAAAATTGGTTGTCTGTAAGTCGATTTACGGACGATAGTTTAACGTGACGTCATAACAAAACATTGATGAAATGATTTCGTACTTTTATGAATAAAATTGAATCATTTTTATTGAATTACCACTATTTTGTATGGATACAAAGAAGGAGTGATATTAAATCTACAATTTAATTTATAAATTTACTTTTATTTGCACTCATTAATTCAGATATGTTTAGGTCTATTACTTTAACGAAGAGATTATTTTAACTATAACATTTATTACATGTTTGCTATTTAACTTCTTCCAATCTGTGTTATTCTGTTAAGGAGAGGACGATGATAGGAAAAATAGGAAACGAATGGGAGTGTTTCAAGTTTAATGTGCCTCGAAAAAGTCAAATCGATGGTTGTTCCAATCAAATGGAAGAGCGATAGATGCGGCGCAAGCGTACAATGCGCGTAAAGGGACACGGCATAACGGGACACTTTTTAGTGCGTGCAGCCGGCGTTCATCGATTTATTAGACGTCACGTCAAAAATGATTACCCGTAAAATTAGCCGCGGCGTTACACCCTTACGCCAAGGCCGGGTTCATAACGCCGCAAGGACCGCACCGACGCAAAAAAAATGCAACCTACGTAAGAAAATCAACGGTTGTTTTAAAAATACGAAAGACGTCACGAACCCTACAACTTGAAATCGTTAAACAGTAGACAACAAGTTTCTACCCATTTGATATTTATTATAGCTTGATTTAAGTGTTGTTTTTTTTTTTTTTTTTCATCTTGCGAAAATTTTAACTAGAGAAAACGAGATTCATTTAATAAAAACATCGTGGCGTCCCGTGCAAATAACCACTTAACGTCTGTGTATGTAAAAGTTTTCGTAACAAACACTTCAAGTCCAACGTGGAAAGGCGGTAACGCAAGATGTTAAAAAGTTCGCCAATAATTGCGTTGCGTTTTTTGCGCAGGTATTTGAAAAAAAAAACGTTATTTAACTTTAGTGCGTGTCGCGAGTAGTTTATAAACCCTGGGGAAGGGTGCTCGGGAGGTAGTGTGACGGAAGAGCTGCTATTAGCGGCGGTCTCGCCAGGACCAGGTGAGGCAACACGAGAGGCATCTGGCATCTGGCATCTGGCATCGCGCGCATACCGCCGCCGTGAGGCATGTCTGTCGCGCGCCGCGTCACAGCAGTCCCCTTGTTCCACGTTCCATTCCGTGACCGCGACCGTTATAGCCCCGCCCCCGGAGAGAGAAATGCACCCTTCCGCCTCGTCCCATTCCTGGAGCGCCGCCAAACATCCCCACCCCACCCCTGCCAGCGTAGCGCGACGTCCGGGTAATTCAAGTTCACGAACACATCTCCCCCTCTCCCAGAAGCATCTAGAACCAGGGGTTTCTTTAACGTTCCAGTGCATCGCAAGACACGGGAGGAATACCAAAAAATACTCTAGATCAATTAAAAAAAAATTGGTTGTTTGTAAAGTCGGTTTACGGACGATAGTTTAACGTGACAACGTCATAACAAAACATTGATGAAATGATTGCATACTTTTATGAATGAAATTGAATAATAATTTTTATTGATTTATCACTATTTTGTATGGATGCAAAGAAGGAGTGAAATGAAATCTACAATTTAATTGATAAATTTACTCTTATTTGCACTCATTAATTCAAATATGTTTATTACTTTAACGAAGAGATTATTTTAACTATAACTTTTATACATGTTTGCTATTTAACTTCTTCCAATCTGTGTTATTCTGTTCAGGATAGGACTATGATAGGAAAAGTAGGAAACGAATGGAAGTGTTTCAAGTTTAATGTGCCTCAAAAAAGTCAAATCGATGGTTGTTCCAATCGAGTGGAAGAGAGATCGATGGGCAAGCGTACAATGAGCGTAACGTGACAATGTTCGTAACGGGACAATGTTCGTAACGGGACAATGAGTCATCCTTTTACGTGCGTGCAGCCGGCGTCCATCGATTTATTAGAAGTAGTCACGTCAAAAACAACAAGAATGGGAAGAATTCAAGGAAATAAGTTAGCGCATTATTCTAACTACGGCATGTTACAAAAATAACTACAATTTAATAAGACCGTCCTATAAAAACATAAACAGAAGTTGCAGACCTGTAATTTATCCATAGTGATGATCACCGAAAAAATAAAGGCCATTAAAAGAAATTACGTAAGATTTAACTCGGGTTTTATCTCATGTCTCCTTTAAATAAGCCCGACATTAACATTTCGTCCCTGCCTAAAACCTGGTATGGTATTTTGGATTATTAAATTTTTCACACTCAAATCTTTAATGAAAAAAATATATATTTCTTGAAAATTTCGATGTCATTGCGTGGTCAAATGGACAAACAAAATAAAGTTATCACACGATGGCATCGGAAACGTAACGTCAGTTATCTGTTATGAATACAAATGTACAGATATAAATGTAAACCAGCAGTACAGATATAAATATAACCTGTACAGATAAAATACATACATACAAGTATACACATATAAACTTATTCACGTGTACATATATAAAACTATAACAGTAACACGTATTACTTAAGCGTTTACAGGCAATAAAAAAAACATACATAAAGAAAGGTAAAAAGTAATATAAATATGAGTGAGATTGCCGTACATCCACAGATTATCATAGATAACATTATAACAATAATTTATTTAGATAAAATTATGATAATCACTTGTAGCATGGTCATGCATTACAGTCATTCGTTAGACCAGATAATCATCCATGGAATTCGTTTGGATCGAAAGCCAAACCTCGCAAACATTTAAATAATCCACGTGAAAATCTTCTGAAAAAGTGGCAAAAATCCGCAAGTTCCTGCTAATAGTATGTTTGTTTCATATTATGTTTAATTAGCTTGTATAAAAATTGACCTCTTGACGTGAAGAAGTAAAGAAGATTGAACTTGCAGGTGCTGGGAGAGCGGTGATTCAAGGGCGTAGGAACCGGGGGGGGACAGGGGGACGTGTCCCCCTGAACTTTTTGGGTGGAGGGGACTGTCCCCCCCCCCCCCCCCAACTTTCTAGACCGTGATATTTTTATTTTATAATATTATTCTGCCCAACTTTATTTGTCATTTCTTCACTCTCAAATTTTATCTTAAGGAAACACTAATAATTTTAACATCGATGTATCCAATGGTTAGATACAAAAACTGCTTAAAAAGCGCTATTTTGCACTTTTAAAATCAAAATTTTCCGGCGGAGGACCCCCGGACCCCCCGTCTTGGTAAGAGGGGAATGGGTTTACATGAAATCAAAATCATTATTTGTCCCCCCCCCCCCCCCCCAACTTTATGAACACAGCTACGCCTATGGATGATTGTTCTGAAAGTATTTGCAGACACACTCTTGGAGGGGGGGGGGGGTTGTGTTACCCGCGATGCGCGCGAGTTGTGAAAGTGTCGCATCGCGAAATTGCCTCACGCGGCTGGCGTGGCGTCACACTCCCTCCCAGCTGCTTGTGACCCCACACGCACGGCGCGCGCGCTCTGCAGGCCTGCCAACTGCCCGGCACGCGTCACTTCTCCGTCCGCCGGCTGTCGTCACTCGCGTGCCATTGTCGTGTTTCGATTGGGCAGCCTTCTTTTCACAGACGAGAGTGCCAAAACCCCCCCCCCCAAGTTCCCCGAAGTCCGTGTTTCCCCCCCCCCCCCCGTATCTTTAATGTAGCTATCCTAACCAAATCAACCGTCCACAATGTTTTAAAGTATTTATAATGTAGCTAACCTATCCTAACTGACCATTAGTATTTTTTTTATCAACACCGCCATATTTATTTACAATGAACCAAAAAAAGAAAACCGAAGATGCACGATCGATCGTTTGGCTCTCTCGTCTGTGAAAAGAAGGCTGTCCGTTTCGATTGGGTATCGTTGAAGTCTTGGAAAACAGTTGAAGTACGAAATAAATGTTGGTAATGTTCGGCTTTGAAATACCAGCTAAAAAAATGTGAGCGAGTCTCTACAATATTCGCCAGTGATGTGTAAGATCAATGGTGTTATTGAGATGACCCCTCGTCTCCGTTCAAGGCGATCTAAGTGCGATTCCCAGCTAGGTCAACAATTTTTCCCCCTCGAGTTGGAAAAAATAATGCCTTAAAATACTAATTTATTTTGCATCCAGTATTATTTTATACTTAAGTACGTCATATTTTGTTTTCATTTATATGTTACGTGTATGGCATAAGTTATCACATGAAAGCATTGCCTGTTGTCGGTGAGCATATCATCGGACTTAATTATAACGACCCATTTACGAATTGAATACATATCCGCTGGGGTGAAAATCTGTAGGATTTCTTGGGGAAGGGGGGCGTGATACGTTTATCATTTCCGTTTTACAATTAAGATTTTGCAAGGCAAGCCCCTCCTCTCCCCTAATGAGAGGATTTTTAATTTCAGGGGGTGCTCTTCCCTGGATTGATCCCCGTGTATATAATGCTTATTTCACCAAATTGTTTCCCCGTATGATATGAAAGTTCCACCATATGTACTGAAACGGGTAGTAATGTATACGAATCCTGAACACACCCGTGCCCAAGGCGAGGGTTTGAGTGGATGATTCCATGGCTAGAGGTACAGCACGCTAACCACTACACCTGGGCGCGGCGTGTGTGCAGGCTCGTCAGCTCGTCAGCTGCGCCAGACGCCCTTACCTTGCCAGACGCCAGTCAGCGCCAACTGTTCACACACCGCGCGGTGTTTGCCGAGCTGGTGTGCGTAGGGTTACCAGACGTCCGGCAAAAGGAGGACTTGTCCTCCTTTTTATGTATTTTTTTTGCGTCCGGCCGGATTTTCCTTAATGCTCCAAAATGTCCGGCTTTTTTATAAAGTGAGATAATTCCTGCAGTTACACTCTGGGCAAAGCGCGCGCTGTCCGCAGTCACCCCACTAGTAAGTAGTTCTATGACAGCTTGACAGGTAGCACCACATGCAGAAGCACGTGTTTTTAATATGCCGTATATGCGTAGTTTGTTTGATTCTTTATACTGAAACTGTATTAAATGCCAAAACATTGTAAAATATCTTACTCCATTGTAATTAATTCATGGCTTTTAATATATATATATATATATATATATATATAGTCCTCCGTTTTAGTGAAATGTCCTCCTTTTGCGAGGTGAATGTCCTTTTTTGTTATCAGTGTCTGGTAACCCTAGGTGTGCGTGACAGATGCCGCTCCTAACCATAGCGACTCCTTCAGTTCATCGTGTGGTGTGAAAACTAACCCGTCAGCTTCGGTCTCGGGAGTTGTTCATTATGAAAACTTAATTAGTCGGGTCCACGAATACTGTCTATTATGAGCAAAATTCTTGTCCAAAAAGACAAAAAATATCCGCTTAATATTGGCGTTTTTATATCCTTTTGTCAATTACATTATTTTTTTCTGTGACGTACCGAATCTTCTAACATTTATTTTTATAGATTGAATGAAATACATTTTTTACACTGTGGAAGAAAATATAAATTTTTAGTTACTTCTGATTATGGAAATCAAGTGCAGTCGATACATTTTTAAAAGAACGACGACAGTATCGCTGGGTCAATTATCAAACATTAAACTTTTAAAACATATTTATGAGTGAATAAGTAAGTAAATTAGAACCCAAGATAACTGGGAGATGCTGATTGATTAATTTTGATTGTTAAAAAAAAGTAATTCTACTCTGGTTTATAACATGAAATATTTTTTTTTAACCCATAATTCATTCGCGTTGGCAGAACGAACTTTAGGTACTGAAAGTATTGTTAAAAAATATAGATTTTAATAGTAAATCGTGTAAACGTCCATTGGCGTCAAAATGGTGTTAACCCGCGCCCACAGTCTTCAAGGCCTTCAAGGTACGGTGGGCTCTGTGGCGGTACGTGCGTGTGACGGCACGACAAGGCGACACAGCGGCAGGAGACAGTGACCTTGCCTCCCCCCCCCCTTTCCTTCTCATCTGGCAGCCCGATAAGGTCCTCCCGCTAAGGACGTTCGTTCACACTCGCCGCGGACCGCCGCGTCGCCATGTTTGGTCCAGCGGCCGGCCTCGAGGCGGCGACCTTCGGCCACCAGGTAGCTCCGCGTATTCCGCGTCGACTCCACTGGCGTCGCCCATGACCAACCAGTCCAACTTGCCAGGAGTCGAGAACCTTCTTCGAATGATTCATGCTGTGGCGGAAATTTTTTTTTTATATGCATCACCATCGCTAGTTTGCACTGTGTGTCGTAGAGAAAACCCGAAGGACAAAGGAACATGACTTCACAAAAAAAAACACACACACACACAGAAAACAAGCCAAAAATAAGCTTATGTTGTGCTGAATTTTTTTTTGTTCAATATTTTTGTGCTGTCATCATTTTTTTTTTTTGAAAACTATTGTGTTTGTTTCGTCTTTTCGTTTTGCTGTGTTTTTGTCTCGTTTCAACTGTTGTGCTGAATTTTTTTGGGTTCGGTATTTTTGTGCTGTCATCATTTGTGGGGTTTTTTTTTCGTTCTGTTGGTCCATTTTTCTTTGTTTGTTGACCATATTACTGTTGTGGAGTATTGTGTGGCGTTGAATTCTGACAACAGTAATTGTTTG
Organism: Bacillus rossius redtenbacheri; assembly: GCF_032445375.1. Classification (NCBI taxonomy): domain Eukaryota; kingdom Metazoa; phylum Arthropoda; class Insecta; order Phasmatodea; family Bacillidae; genus Bacillus; species Bacillus rossius. The sequence continues at coordinate 51,473,471 of NC_086338.1, read as the reverse complement.
CTTAATTTGTGTTTTTTGTCATTTTTTTTTGTAGTTTTCTTCTACAGACATACATGTGCTAGGCAATGGCGTATGTCCAAAAGCTTACATTAAGTTATGCACTCCCATTGCACAAATCTTTCAAAGATAATAAGCTTATGTGTTTTGTGCAATTCATCTTTCCTTTTCCGTTCTTCAGGCTTTTTTCTCAGTAACAAACAGTGCAAACTAGCAATGTCCAAAATAAGGATGTAAATGAAGAAATTAGTCAAGTGAGACGTTTAATTATGAAAATTATGTCTAACTTGTTAGAACTGTAGTAGATCAGTTGTAGAGTAATACAGTGAGATATCCATAGACATTGCAACAATAAAAAAAAGACGTAAAATTACAATAACCGTACATGGCCCTTGAAGCGTACAGCAACAACACATGTTGGAAGCTGTTGAATATGCAGTGTACCAATTTGGAGGAACAACCCATATAAGAAATTATAGACCGGTCAGTCACTGGCGGTTGAAAGCTAAGCTGAAGTTGGTTTTGGAGGACTATCTATGCCTTTGTTTGGTGGTTTCGCTGGCTTGTTTCGTAGTCAGTGACTGACAGTAAGGTATGCCCGCTCTAGCGATTGTTCCTTTGTAACTGGCTGCCGTCTGCGAGAGATGCCATTGCCCTTATTTGGCCGGGCCATTCAGGACGCGTTTGCTTCCTGCACTGGATGACTGTGATTGGTGTGTGCTAACAGTGGACATGCGCCTGGAATAAACCCAGCCAACCACGGCACACAGACAATGCTACAAAGTTTTGACAAACGGCTGTTTTGGAAATATTTTCGCGAAAAATGCATGATGATTCCAATACTAGCTTGATACATATAGAGTAGATTAGTGGCAGTAAAGCTTGATGGAAAAAAAAAATCCCTGCGAAAAAAAAACACTCGTAGAATTATAAAATGTTTAATTAATTGTAGGTAATAATTTAATACTTTATACCGAAATGTTATAATATTTTTTTCTACGTTCCATAGAAATACCTGGATAATCGTCAGCCATTTTTTTGTGAACTCATATGTAGCGCATTTGATATAGAGGGCAATTAGATGGGTTCACGTAGACAAAACATTTTCATTATCCCTTAATCCATTTCATTAATGCTTTAATTTAAAAGCAGGCATGTTGCGGTCACGCAGTTTTTGTGCCAGTCTACGTTGGTTGTATCAATAGGTAATTTTACTACGAAATATTTTCATTAAAATAACAAATAAATTTTAATTTTGTTCACCATACCAATGAGACAAAACTCAAGGTTTTACTATAAAGTTTAAAACAAAAGATACCGAATTCCTGACTTTTTTTTAATTTTGAAATTGCGTGTGAGATTAGTTCATTAGGTACAAACTAAAATTTTGTCATTCGTCACAGCACAAGAACAGCACATACGCGCGGAAGTTGAATGTACACAAACACACAGAAACTGTTAACACCGGGGGATAAAAAAGTTATGCGCAGTAAGTTGTCGAAACTTTTAACTTTAACTCTGTGCCGTGCGCCGACAGGACAAAAAAATTTAAACTTTTGAAATTGAAAATTTGAACGGAAGTATTTTTTTTTCGTTCGCCGGGTGGTTGGGTGAGGGGGGGGGGGGGAGAATTGCGATGTTATGTAATGCTGTTGTGTGCGGATGTAGCCTAGCGATGGCTTAGAATGAAAACCTTGTTATCTCATAAAATGCAAATTTTACAGCAGAGACAAAAAACAGTTTCTTTCGCCCCCCCTACTGATATACGTGGTTTCTTTTTTTCCCGATAGAAAGCAGTAAGATGCACATTTTATTTCTTTCAGCCAAACATTTTGTGAGATACGAGGTTTTCCAGCCAAAAACATAAAAACGTATTTTCGTCCAAAAATTTAGATACGAGGTTTTCATTCTAAGCCATCGCTAGGCTTTACGTGATTGTTTTGAGTTCAAATCCTGGCAGTGCGAACTCTTGAGTTACGGTACCTAACAGACCGTGTCTGAGTACCTTCCAGCGGCTGACTCGTGCCGTATTCCCTCCATAGAGTTAGATAGTTAGATGCTGAAGTGCTTGCTCGTGGTTGTCGCAGGGGCAAGTTCGCGGCCGTGCGTCGTTGCACGCACCGCGCCACGGGCGTGCCCTACGCCGCCAAGTTCATCCGCAAGCGGCGGCGCGCCATGGACCAGCGCCACGACATCCTGCACGAGGTGGCGGTTCTGCAGCTCGCCGCCGACAGCGCGCGCATCGTGCGCCTGCACGAGGTGTACGAGACGGCCGCGGAGATGGCGCTGGTGCTCGAGCTGTGAGTCGGCGGCGCCGCCGCGCGCTGCTGTCTTGTTTAAATTATAGAGGTGTAAAAGTAACGAAAAAAAGCGTACCAGTATGTATTCGTTACAATAACAATTGGTACTCTTTACTATCGTATCGTTACTCGTTACTTCTGATACCGCATAACATGTATGTTATGTTGCAGCAACGAATCGAGTCGTATTGCGTACGCGTACAATATGACGTCGCGTAAATAATAACAAATAGAATATAAACAATTAACAATATTTGATAATTAACAGTTTTTGTTATCCAAGAAACAATTAAATCTCATTAGAGCGGCTTTATTATATTATCTCTTTTAAGATAAGAACAAAAAAAAACGTGAAAATACGCGAAAATAAAAAACAAAAACATAGATATTTCTAATTTGTAAAAAATACTTTCTTACGTTGTTTCTGTTCCAATCTCAAAATTTGTCTACACACACAATACCTTTAATAAACAGTTAAAAAAAAACTTGGACGACGAATTTCCAAATTATACTTTACTTAATAAACAAACTTCGTTCTTTTTAACGTAAATTCATCGAATATGCGGATGCGCGCGCATGCGTAAAACATACGAAAAATGCTAGTAACGAAATGCAGCCGTGTGTAACGTATCGTTACTCGTTACTGAATGGCGCACCCGTGACTCAGTAACGAATACATACGGTTTGCTACAGCTCTGTTAAATTATTCAAAGTAACTTAGTTGATAGTAGCGGTGCGTATTTTTGACGTGATAACGTCTTATAAATCTATGAACGCCGGCTGCAAGCATGAAAACATGACTCATTGTCACGTTCCGCCTGAGCCGAGCGTGCAAAACCGACCAACCACCGTGCGAGAAAATCTTCTATAATATCAAACAGGTTAAGGCGGGCTTTTTAAAGCAGCAATTAAAAAAAAAATTGATTTATTTGTTCAATGTCGTCATTTCAAATTAACAATTTATTGACATTGATTTGATTTCAGTTTTGTTCTATAACTAATTGTTTGTGATTATATTTAAACAAATTATTTATATTATATTTGCAAAAACTGTAAATAATATTTGAAAATTAAAAAGTATGCAATTTTTCATCAATGTTTTCTTATGACGTTATCACGTAAAATTATCGTCCATAAACAGATTTTACAGACAACCCCCCTTTTTTTAATTTTGTGTTTTGAACTGACAGCGTAGCCTGAATACGGCATAGGACATGCCATGTCAAAATACAGAATAATACAAAAAATAGACCCTACATTCACGTGACAGAATATTCATATATGTGCAAAAAGTACATTTCTGGACATTAAAAAGAACTAGGAATAATGAAAGAGTTTTCTGTTGGAATATTATTGTTAAATATGTGTGTCTCATATAATCCTGGTACAACCCAGCTCATACCAGTAGCCATGCTCCATGGCCCTTCCACTGAATCCTCGCCAAAGATGATGTCAGTTATTGCAATGGTCACATTGTTTTTTCGAAGTTGATTCAGTTCAGGTTAAGTCAGCAAGTTATAAATGGGCACAAACAAAAACACTGTAAACATACATAAAGCGTATAAAAATGAGTGTTTTAAACAAAACAAACATTCCAAATGCCATAAGAAAACCCTTTCATGTATGGATCACAGTTTTGTTTATATTATTGGTTTTTTTTATTGGTTTGTGTTGTGCTTGTTTAGTTTGGGTTGACATTTAATATTAATTATGTACATTTTAGCTTCTTTTTTTAAAAAAATTTTCTTACTTTTGAGGTTGTTTCAACATTTAAATTTTTAAAAAATACATAACAGTTATCTCTTATTTGTAAGATTTATGCAGAAATTTGTTCAATGTTAAAACTCCATTATGTCATAAGTCAAAATCAATTGAAAAAGCCAGTCCTAAACCATTTCCAACTGAAAACACATTAGGACATAATTTTGATATTTAACGACATCTTTCTAAAAAAATATATATATATATATATGCTTGATAAGAACTTCAAGTATGAACACATCATAGAATGATCAACTTCATATCACATTGCTGTTTTAATGTAACCTATGCAAATATTTGAGGTTTGGAACTATACATAGATAATAAATAAACTTCATAATGATGCTACAATGTAGTGTGTTCATACTTGCAAGCCTTGAACAGTTTGTAATATTAGTGTTCACTGAAATCTGCTTTGTTTTGACAACCTTCTTGAACACATTGAAATAAAAAATTGTTTAACATAAATATGTTTTTATTAGTGGTTTTTATTACACTTAACATTTTTATATAAATATTGCCAAAGTACATACTATAAACTCAGAGGTAATGATAAGTGTTTGTTACTTTTGCATCATATTACATGTGAATATAAGTTATGAAAGATTCAAGAAAATGCCTTTAATTTTATTCATCTACAACCTAGAGGACATCTAGTATATTATGTTACCGGTAGATATATGTGCTGCTTCTGTCCATGAAGGCCATACTGGAATCAACCATAAATCACAGCCAGTAAAATGGCAATGAAAGCATATTTTTACATAGAGGTATTCAGTGAGTTATGTTGCTAGCATGAGAGAAAATTATTCTGTTAATTTTTTTCTTTTAACATTTTTATATCTTCATCACTATTACCATCACCATCACTATCACTATCACTACAACCACCACCACCACCATATTGTGGTGGTAAATTAATATTTAACAATTAAATGTATTTATTATAAATTTTTGTGTATGTTTACAGAAATGTTTTCAAGAGAAGGGTATATTTTATTAAGTTTTAAAATTACTTGTCAAACAATATTTTCTACTTGTTTTTATTTTGGACTTAAAATTTCTACTTTGGATATCCCAATTCTTAATTAATACTTCAGAAGGGAACCAAAAAAATGATTAAATAGTATTTCCCTTTATAATTATTGTACCGTAATTATTACTACAACCATCACCACCACCATCACCATTATCATCACCACAACCACCTTTACCACAATCACCATCACTTATCACCATAACATTATCACCACTATTGCCACCTCTTCCTCCCCCTCCCCCTTCCCCCCTGCTTGAAATATGCCTACTGGTCTCTAGGTTCGTGAAAATTTTAATTATGAGAGGAGGAAGGATAGTATAACCAGATTATAAGATGTTAAATTAAGACTTGGTCTCACATGTGATTATGGTTATTTTTTTATTGCTGTAACAATTATTTAAAATTTATTACATATTTAAAAATGTATCATTATGTCAGTTTTGCATTTAATTCATCATAAATTTTGTCACTAGATTTTTATAAGTGTTATCTAATAGTGGTAAAACATCATTGAAATATCAGTTATTACAATCAATCACTTGCGTTACAATTTTTACTGCTGGCAAATTTGCATTTAGTAAATAATCTGGCAACAAACTTTGTGCTGAAACATTAAACGGAAGGGAGCTCGTGTGATGAATTTGCAGGAGTGCCGAAACAGTGCGATGGTGCGTGAGACGGAGAGCTCGGAGCTTGTGGTCGCAGGGAGAGTGAGCAGGGGGGGTGTGTGTCGCAGGGTGGAAGGGGGAGAGCTGCAGCACGTGCTGGACTCGCTGGAGGCCCTGGAGGAACGCCACGTGGTGGAGGTCATGCGACAGATCCTGGAGGCGCTGAGCTTCCTTCACAGGCGCAACATCGCCCACCTCGACCTCAAGGTAGCCAGCGCGCGATCAGTGCCTCTGTGGCGCCTTAACAGCTGTACTGTACTTGCAGCTTCAGTTGTGATTTGAAATGAGTTATGTTACTACCTAGATCAGGGGCACAACAACTTAATTTCCAAAGGGGGGGCAATATACCTTTTTATAAAGAATCATCGCTCCCCCCTATTGAAGTGGGTGGTCGGGGGGGTTCTCCCCCGGGAATATTTGTATTTCAAGGTGGAAAATGGTGCTATTTAAGCAGTTTTATTATCTAAAAATTGATTACACAGCACTTTCTTTGCCCCCGTTTGCCCCCACTTCAAGGTTTCAGAGGGGGGGGGGGGGCAAAATACCCTTACCTCCCCCCCCTCCCTTTTTGTTGTGCCCCTGACCTAGATGACATGTTTCTTGAATGATTCTACAAAGCTATGCATACTGTTCAATCTCCCATTCAGCTGGCCACCTGAATGAAATATTTGTGTCACATTTATCAGTTGCTACAAATTACATAAGTAATAATATTTTTGCATGTTTGTGTTTTGATGTAGAAAATTTATACATTCTTTGAATAAGTCTGTCAATGGGGTAGTTTGATTAAAAATTATCATTTTGGGCATTCACAACTGTTAGTTTGAACTGTATGTCATAGAGAAAACCTGAAAAGTAAACACAGAAAGATGAATTCACAAACAAGCAGAACACAAGCCAAAATCAGCCAATGTCAAGTGTAAATTGTAATGACTGTACAGAGAATTCTGTGGAAGGAATTATTTAGAACAATATCTCAACACCTCTGCACACAGAGTACTGAAATTGACAAGACAGTTGCAGAAAAAAACACTAAATACAGACAAAAAAAAAAGAGAGAGAAAAACAGTTCAAATATGAAACAGAAACCGATTGGAGCCTTCCTTTACAAGATGTCCTAGTCTTCAAAGAAAACTTAAGAATCACCACTAAATTATACAGTAAACTGATACATTCAGGCGAATAACTGAACTTCAATTTAAATCATGCAAGTACCAAAACTGGCATTATTAACACACTAATGAACCGAGCTGAAATAATTTGTTCTGACCAGAAATCAGTTGCTGATAAAAAAAAGACTTAGAACTTCTAGCAATTGACTACCCATCTGGCATCATCAAAAAACAGGAAAAACCAAAAGTCCCCTATCGTTAAATAAAAATCTGCCAAAAAACCAAGTGGAACGGTACATTGATTATTCTGTGTGTCTGTGGCCTTTTTTTTTTGTAATGAAAAAAAAAAAGTGGGGGGGGAGAAAAAAAATACAAATATTGGAAAACAAGTGCGGACTACAAACAGTTTTCATGTCAAATCCCACAATTAAAATAATAATAATAATAATAATAATCACCAGTGTAAAACCAAGCACAAATATAAATGCCAGAATTGTGTTTATGAAATATACTTTGATTGTGGATGCACATACATTGGAGAAACTAGCTGAGCCATTTAAACACGCATTAAAGAACAGAAAATACAAAAGCAATAAAGAAGGGTGAATCTCAAATATCTAGACTTGCCGAACATGCCTGGGACAACAGTCATAAAATACTCGGGCACAATGATACAGGAAAAACACCCAATTAAAAGGAAAATTAAATAATCAGCATTTACTTTCAGCAATAACTTTGTTGAGTGTCGACAAAGTATCAAATTAAAAAAATATATATATTTTGATACCGTTAATGATAAATGAAACTAATCTACTACAAAATTGCAAACAAACTATCCTCGCAGCAAGACTCCAGCCAATAACATCAGCTCTCAGGTGCATCGCCAATCAGAGGACGTCTTACCTGTCATTGGCCACGCCAGGAGAGAGGGTGAAAGGTATATATACCACCTGTTTTGCAGTGTCCTCTATCAGTCAGTTTGTGTCTTGATGACGGGAACAGATAGCAGTTCCCGAAGGTCTCAACTGTATGTATTTACTGTTTTTTTGCTTTAACTCTCTCGTCATTGTCAGTCCATTGTGTTCATCGTGATTGTGATATTTTTCTGACTAATTCCATCCACAGAATTTTCTGTGCTGTCTTAACATTTAAAATTTGACATCGTATGATTTTGGCTTGTTTTATTTATGATTGTGTAGTAATATTTCTTTGTCATTCATCTTGCCATTCACTAGATATCGATAGAGCTTCTAAAATACCTACTAAAACTGTGTTGTTTTGTCATATGTGGTAGATTGTTCTTGCTAGCGAACATGCGTGTAAGTCGCTAGTGTGGGTTTCAGCCGCAGAACCTGCTTCTGACTGGGGCGTATCCGGACTGCGACATCAAGTTGTGTGACTTCGGCATCTCCAGGGTCATACAGCCCGGCATCGAAGTTCGTGAAATTTTGGGCACTCCCGATTATGTTGGCAAGTAGTTTTTCTGGGCTGTTTGTTTCAGTCTTTGTTTTTAAATAAGATTCTTATATTTTGTTTACCTTAACATAGATATTACTTCATTACCTTAATTGATATAACTAAAATTAAAACTGATTTCTTAATGTAAATAGAATGTCAGTCATCTATGATAATAACTCCTAGGGATACTGCAAATTAACAGAATGTTTAATATTTTAATTTATAACAAAAAATAACTGAAGTACTGAAATGAAAATTCAGTGTTTGTGTTTATAGAAATGTAATTATATTTGTTATATTTTCCAGCACCTGAAATTTTGAACTACGAGCCTATCAGCTTAGCCACGGATATATGGTTAGTATCTTAGGGTTTGTTTTCCATAATACATTTCTTTATTGAATGTGCTTAACTAGCTGAAATATACAGCATTTCTCATGCTAAACACATGGTAAAGGGATTTTTTTTTTTTTTCGTAATCAGATGGTGTGTATTTATTTACATCTATATATCATATATCTAAGAACGGATGGTATGTATAAAATCTAGAATCAATAAAGCATCGTAGGAACAAGTGGGAAAAAGAAATATTACTGACACTGTATAGATTCCATTACCTAGCTAATGCCTGGCATGCATTTCAATGCCTCATTTGAAGTAGATACACATAATAAAGCATCTTCTGTCTCTATCTCCATTTCTCTCTTTTTAATTATATATATATGTATGTGTGTGTGTGTGTGTGTGTTTGTATATGTATATGTGTGTGTATATATGTCTGCGTATACATATATAGTTTTAAAAGTATTGCAAGCAATATCATTGGTAGCCGTAAAGCAACAAGAAGCTCAGAGGCAGAAGGTACACGCTCTTGTTTGTGCTTGTTTGTGTACCCGTATGGAAAGTGGAATGTTGACGATGATGGATTGCTGTGCAAGTAGAAGCTCTGTTCCGAGATTGAGTGTGTGCAAACAGCGGCAGTGCTGTTGGGGGAACTAATGGGCGTGCTGTCCCCACGAGTGTGCCAGCACAGAAAGGTTCACCGCGCAGAGTACTCTGATGACAGATGCAGTCGGTACAGTTCCTTGGTTGCCCGCCACCTGGCACCTCTGCCATTGACCTTGAGGGTTCAGGAAACAGGGGAGTTGCGTGGGAGTGTTGCTGGCACAGAGAGGTCTCAACGCTAATGGCCTCTTAGTCACTGCACTTAGTGCAGGCGGGCGTAGGAATATAGGAATGTGTGGGCGATCCCCAGTTTATTTTTGGCCAGCCACTGAGCACTGCACTATCTTGAACCAACTTGTTTCTCACACTAGCTAGGATTTCGTTTAATTTGTACCAGTGGCACACATTAAATATTATATTCATCTTCTTGGACACAATAGCGAGACCAAAAACAAAAGGATGAATTCAGCTAGAAAGGTTTAGTAAATTAAAATGGAAACATGTCAGCCAGCAACTGATAAATTACAAGTAATAATAGACTATGAGATCTTATGTCTATGGAACTAATCTTTTGGATGACAGGGGAATAGCAGTTGATAAAACAAAAATGCTTAATGAACATTTGTATAGCTTACAATAAGATTATATGTTTACTTTTTAAAATAATTAATTTTGATCTTGAAAATACTGATCTTAAGAGGCCGTGTCACAAATTTGCGCTCCTATCTATATCAATGTTATTTTAAAAGGCAGTTTTTCTCAAAGTCTATAAGAGGTAGGGGCCAGAAATTTTGCCTACTGAAAGTATACAATACATTTAACATAACCGCTTTTTTCAAATTTAGTTATCATATCATATATTATTTCTGTGATGAAAAAAATATAATCAATATTTTGATTTGTCCAGATACAGTGGAATTTTGCTTATATTTATAATTATTTAGCAAAAACTGAAAAGGCCATTGAAATGTATTGTACATCACCTTCCGATCAGTGTCTTCATGATCATGATGGGTTTAAAAACCTGGTTGTAATCAAGTCTTTAACTATTTCATGACAACATTTATACTTAATAATTTGGAGATAGGCCTTTTCTATCCTAAGCCCCTGAGCTTTCACTATCTGGTCTGGCGACCGACCTGACACTCTTCAACCACCCCAAGGGTCTCCGATTGCACATCCGATAAAAAAAAAGCTGTTCGTTCATTTGTTTTTGTGTCACAGACTTCACACATTTATGCCAAGGGAATATTCCGCTGATGTGACGCCATACGAATGTATTATTCGCGACCATACAACTTTTTTGTTTGTCATCGGGAAGAAATGTTCATTTTGAATTGAGCATTTTTAAATGTCAGCGTAGAATATGCTTATCTGCCCATTTTGTTTCTTTCCATAATAATGAGTAAAGTTAACATTGTCATAGACATTTTATTATATTCGTTTGCCGTCCAAGTAAACCTGTCACTATATCGCACGTAATTATATATTTTACTAATTTGTTAGTTGTCATTTTATTTAAGTTACAAATAACAGTAATCAAAAACTATTACTTAATAGTCCAGAAAAGAGATTGAGTTATTATTCATTTAATAGGGGTTTAAAATATGGTACTACATACATATTATATATATTATATATATTATACATATTATATATATTATACATATATTATCTTGTTGTCTTCTTTGTAACTTTACTGGAAGAATGGCATTTGGTATGTATGTTAACTCACAATGAAAATACTTCAGAAGTACTCAACAGTGAACAACCTAGGCCCTATACTAATTTCATTATGTTCATGGAAATATAATTAAAATTACAAATAATGAACTGTATGTGTTTCACGTAGAGATATCGTACGAACTGTATGTGGTACAGACCAACACTTGCTAAGGCTCTGAAAATACTTAATTTCAGTTAATGTGTGGAGAATATTAAAAGTTAGAAATAATGATATATATAAAACAATGCAAAGTTATCAGCATAAAAATAGAAGTTATTTTTACGTAGCGCCTATTGGAATGAATATTTTGTGTTGAATTATGTGGCATGATTAATATTCTCTTATGGTATGTGTGTTTTGTTAAAATCTTATAAAACATAACTTACTGTTGAAGGATTTTCATTTTTTTTGTTATGATCTTATTTAAACAAGTTTTAATTATATTACACATGTCTATTTTAAAAGCATTTTAATGTATATTTATAGAATTGTAATAGGCTTTATAAGGACTCTCAAAATGCATGTGAGTATCTATAATTATCTGCATCACCATTATGGCCGTTTCACAAGATCAAATATTTATTGAATTCAATCAGTTGCATTCATTGTACATGATTTTCAATTTGTACATTGAATTCAATACAAATTGAAGATGTTATTCAACTAAGCTTATTAACTTATAAGTATTTTGTTTGTCCAGTACATAAAAGTAAAAGATTCTTTATTATTTAAATAATGAGCATCTATAAGCAATAACGTTTTCTAAATATTTACATAAACATAATGAAATCTAATTTTTCAATACTTTATATCTACGATCACATCAACGGCAGTATTATGTAATCAATGAGGTAATGAAATATCTTTAAAAGATATTTTCTCCTCTGTAAAGTAAATTTGTGATACAGCCCTCTTAATGTTAGTCTAGTGAGTTATTTCGTCTTCTAATATGCTACAACAATATATAAAACTAAGTTTTGTTAGTGTTTTAGTCTTTTGTAATGTTAAAGTGTAATGTAATCAATTCATTTTTTTTTGTAAATTCTTATTCATAAAGATACATATCATAATAAGATAAATAGTAATATTTGTAAATTTAGATTCTTTGAAACAACATCGATAAGAGGTTCTCTCTCCTACCTCTGTTAAACTGTATGATGGTGCATTGTAAAAAAATTAGGTAGTCTGACTTAAGTGAGATTGTATTTAGATTGTGTGTAATGCATATGCAATATCTAAGCATAAGAATTTATGTTATTATCCTTTTAAAACGTTACACTATGAATTTCGTATACTTTTTAATGTCAACTACCATTATTTTTCACGGAATATTACATCCAGATAAAGAATAATTACCACATGTTTGAAGATTAATTGTATTCCGATACATTTAAAGTATTAAAATTTTTAGATACGACTCATACTACAGTTGTAAATGTGAGGTTTCTTGATTCTGAATTCCTGCACCGCAATTTCCTAGTGAGCCGCCGGTCAGATTGTCATCCTCTCAGATTGTCGAGGAACCAGATACATTTTTCGTCGAGTAATCTGGCGGTATAGTAGTTTTATCACGCGCTGCGGTTACAGTTACTTCGGTTGAATAAGCCACTAAATCTTACTGTTAAAAGAGAGAACTTCTAGACCAGAATATTGGAAATAAAAATTTACTGACACGGCCTCTTAAAAGAGACCCTCAGTTTGTCAATTACAGGCTATGTTTTGCACTTAGCACAACAAAAATGACAGTATTTATAAGCTTATTACAAATTTTAACAATAACATAAACATGTTTTTTTTGTAATTAATTTGTATGAAAAAGTTGCACACCAATTTTAATAAATAAAAATAAATAAAAACATCCCGTTTGGCACAGCCTACAAGTTTACGTAGTTTTTTTTATTATTATTATTTAATGCACATAACATCTGTATGTTCTTCAACATTACAAAATGATTGATTAAACATTTTCTCATTTTCCATGCAGCAAAAATATTATGAATGTTTTTAACTTAATGCATTCAGCATTGAATAGTTTTGAACAAATTTCATATTATGTCAACTAAGTTATCTATTCAAATTTTTTGACCTTCTAACACTATTTTTAATACCGTGCACTAATAACATAGTCATACAAAAATTTACTTTGCACCAAAGTTTAAGATATCAAGATTTTTTTAAAATAAATTTGAATGGCTTTGATAGTATAGGTATTTTAAAAAAATATATAATTTTTTCTTTTACTTTCAAACCTTGTTTTTTCCACCCCTTGCAGTGATGAGTGATCGTATGAAAAAAATTTATTTAGTTATTTAGACCAAAGTTTTTGATATTACTCTTACGAGTTATTAAAACGTTCAAACAGATGTAATATTTTTTATTCTGTAGAAGTAGTGGGGATTTTTTTTTTGTTTTTTCAAAAAAAAAAAAACTTTATAGTTACACCTTTGGTCGGATATTGCCCATTAACTGACTCTGCCTAGATTTTACATTAAATTGTAAATTTGAAGTGTAGAATCTAAGCGTTGCCGAGCACAGCTTCACGCCGGGCTGCGTACAGAGAGGTGTCGGTGATTGTCGGCAGGTCGGTGGGCGTGCTGGCGTACGTGCTGGTGTCGGGCGGTTACTCCCCGTTCGCCGGCGACTCGAAGCAGGAGACCTTCTGCAACATCTCGCAGTGCAGCCTCAGCTTCCCCGCCGAGCTGTTCGGGGGCACCTCGGACGCTGCCCGCGACTTCATCCGCGCCACGCTCAACACCAGCCCCTGGTGAGTCCCGTGCGACGAGGGGAGCCTTATCTGCGTTATTAATGAAACTATATGGTTGCGTGTACTTATGTACATGCGTTAGAAGTTATACTTGCTTACTTGGCATAGAAAAAACTAATTTAATTTTGAATGGAAATAATTAATGGAAATGAAATAAAAGGACGAGTGATGTTATAAATCCAGTTGGTAATGTGTAAATTCAATCAAATAAAAAATTTAAATAAATACTCAGGATTTAGTATTAATATAAACACGTGTATAAAATTAATCAAGATAAATTTAATAATGAAAATAAATAAATAAATATGTGGAATGTTTATGCAGATATGTTAATTTTAATTATTATTTAAGTAATGTCATAATTTATAATGCAAATAAATTATACATACAGGATAATAACTTCACTTCTATAAATACACTTGAAAAAGTTCATGAACACAATTTCTATCACCAATATTCACAATTAATAAATGTTATTAGTGATATGGACAGTATTCAATATCAACTGCTAAAGTATAAGATTTAAAAAACACATATATAATTGTTATTTGTATGTAACTTTTTTTGTATGTAGCCTTTTATTTTTATCAGTTGAAAATTTTGTTGCGTGGTGTGCACACATCGTAAAAATTCACTCCCTTTAAACGTGTTGAAATGCAAGTTTAAAACATAATATGAACAATATGAATTAGAAAACTTTAATCAAAGGCAATTCCCTTTCAGACATTTTTGAGGTTATAATTTAATCGGTCTGTTCTTGGAAAGTTAAAGCTTGAAGAGATTTTAACGAATGGTATTTTCCAGGCCATGTGATTGATGGACTGATGTATCATTGTGAGTCCAGCTTTAGTTGTCAACTAAATGTAAAACAAATATTTCCTTATCTATCTACCAAAGTACCATCTTCAAGGTAGCCCTTAGGGGCTACCTGAAGATCACTCCCGTACGTTTTTCTCAGTCTTGATGTAGCTAAAATCCACAAATCAAGCAAAAAGCACGCTAAATAAGTTAACATTGTGTTTTTCAAAAGTCAACCGAAACCTTTTTTCCGAGCTTTATTATTTCCATAAACAGATTGATTGGTCTTACAGTGTCAAAATACTGTTTATGAAGTCATTGTTTTTATCTGTATAGGGGTATAGGCACATCAATGTGCCGAGACAAACAAGAGGTATGCAATATATGTGGAAGAGATGTGTTTGTTGTTTTTTAGTCAGCGTGAATCAAAAATGTCACGTGAATTGAACAACGATTAGCATGAATGAAAACACGGGCAGGAGCTTACGCACAATATAGTTTCAGGGAGAGCACTAGTCACATACATTTTTTTCCAGAAGAGAATATTTTAATCAAAATAATTCATTTTGGAAATGCTTTTGAAGTACATTTAAATAAATGTTGACTAACATTTAAGAGATTAAAAAATCTAAAATTAAAGTTTAAAAATTCTCGTTCTGCATTTTTTACAGGATGGCGGAACATAAACGTTTGCTGAACACTTGGGTGTCATCAGAAATAATTATGCAATGAAGGTCCAGCGAATAGTTATTGAGGAAAAGCAAAATATTGTTTGTTCATTCGTCACATTATTAGTTCTTTGCATTACTAATTTGTTGCATTACTAATTCATTTCATTGCATTTATTGCTGCACAAGTGCCGTTGCATTGTGTGCACACGGAAATAAAAAGTCAAGAATTATCTTTGTTTTTGTGGTTTATAAAGTGAAATATGGCACGGTTGATCCGCAATCCAATTGGATAATCCAATGGGATAGTTGGTAGTCTGCTGTATTTGTTCCAATTTTTTGTGTTTCCTTGTTTTTTGGGTGGACTTAATTTTGGAGCTGGGTGCCGAAAGTACATACTTGGTGTGAGTGCGAGGTCCAGCTTGTGTGCGACTCGTGCCAACGCTCATGACTGGTCGTAGTTCCCGGCTGACCATCGAGCAGTGCCTGTCCCACCCGTGGCTGAGGGGCGCGGTCTCGCTCACGCTCACGCTGACGGCCGCGGAGGAGAGCCAGGTCCCAGGGGAGGACGCGGCGTGCGACCGGGAAGTGGGCGACATCGGCCGGTCCCTCAGGCCGGACGGCAGCGGGGGCTCCCCGTCGTCGTCGCCGGCGGAGGAGGAGGAGCGGGACGACCTGCCCGTCCACAAGCGCCCCAAGAACTCCCCCGAGGGCCGGCGGTCGTCCTTCCCCGTGGGGGCCTGCCTGTGCTGCCGACGCAGCCAGTCCCCGCTCGCGGCCGAGCTCCTGAAGGGCCTGGGCTGCCAGCAGCGGCACTACAGCTCGCCGTCCGTCGGCATCCTGATGGACCGGGGCGTCATCTACTAGCGGCCGGACTCCTCTCACGCCCAGTGTATGTTTCTGATTAGACATTGTGGATTTAGTCAGGCTGTGGAGGCATTAAAATGTTTCCTAAAAGAACATTTCAAGTCATTTGCAGTGGACTGTCTGTTATTTTTTTTTTTGATACAATGGTTAATTTATGGTAGTTGAAGCATTAAAAAGAGTTAATTGTTTTGAATGTTATAAAAAAAAGACTCATATTTTCACTTACCGTTGTTGGTAGTCGTGCAGAATTTTCTGTTTATTTTTGTGCAACTGAAAAACTTTTTTTTTTTCCAGTGTGTGTGTGTGGAGTGCAGGATATTATACATGTGGTCAGTAAGTTTGTGTTGTTTTTTGTCACTCAGGTGCATCTTTTGTAAATGTTACATGGTGCTTCAAAAAGAAAGTAATTTTTAAGTTGCCTCTCTCTTTTTTTTTTTGTCGGCTTGTTTGGAAAGAGAGTTTCTCGTTAAAAAAGTTAATGAAAAAAACATAATACGTATATATTCGTAGGATCTAGGGAATAAATTTTAATTGCTGAAAACATAAGTGGAAATCGTTAATTTTTTCTGTCAAAAATAATAATTCTTGGTTTTGGGAAAATATTTGTGTATTTAATGTTTTGTGTTAAGTTTGTGCCGTATCTCGCAATGAGCAGAAGATGCAATAGCTGATATAAGGAGTGTGTGGGAATTAACTGGGTACCCTTGAAATGCAAGTTCTGCAAATTCTCTGAAACAATTGGTTGTTAGCATGCATCAGCTACTCAGTATTATTGATGGAGAAAAAAAACTACTTTGTGCATGCGTTTAGATGAAAGATTGTTCTTTGTTGGTTCAAGGACACTTAAAAAATTTACAATTATGAGAAATACTTTTATAAGCATTTCAAGTACACTGGTCTTTGTTAAACCTTATGTACAATAGTGGTCATTGTTACCATGTTGGGTTTTTTTTTCTCTGTAAGCTTCCCTTTTTTCTGTTCTTTGTTATTTCACAAGTGAAAACATCCAGGATATTGGCATGTGTGTAATTTACTTGAATCCCTGTCAGGATGGTCTTTGAAAGTGTAAGTGTGTCTTGTGGTGGAGAGTATTTTTGTATAACATGTTCGTGCCTTAGCTGTGCTCGGTCCAGAGGCCATCATATCTTGTACTTCCTCGGGACAGCAGTTGTCTGTCCGAGAGGCTGCAGCTTGCTCCACGCTTTTACTTTCACTCGGACGTCCAAAGTTAAACAAATCTTGTCGCAAATTTTTGTTTGTGTTGTGGTGCTGCATGACGTGATTCGGGATGTTCGTGTTGGTGCCCGTGAATGGTGCTGGCGGCTGGCGTTATGTCGCGTTGGTGACACTTTTTCCTGTTTGCCACGTGAAGACTGAACTTCCTCATCTTCCACATCTTGGGTTGTCTTTCGACTAATTGAAGGGACTCCGTGTACACACCAGCAGTAAACATCACTCTTTCAACCTTAATTTAGTGAAGATAATATTTTGTGTTTCCATTTTATGCTCGCTGTCTTTTTTTTTGTACGTGTTATAGTTATTGAACAAAAAATATTTCATTGTGTGGATGTTACAATACCAGACCAAAGATGTGTAGTAATAGAGTACGCTGTAACGTTACAGATGTAGGTATACGTAGCTGATTGTTTTTGCATCATTTTGACCAGCTCTGAAGCGTAATATATTCCTAAATTTTAACTCCTTTTAGTATGGATATTTTACCAAATATAACCTAGCTGCTAAAAAAAAAAATTGTACATCAAAGTGATTAGTTAAAAAATTTTAATCTTTGGCTGTTGTTGAGGCTTGCATAGCAAGCATAAATTTTTTTTTGTCTATGCAAAGTAAAGAGCTTTCACTATTTTTGGAAAGGAAAGTTGTTTAGGAGTTGTATCCATCTGGAATGGATGTTGTTGAAGCACTTATTGAATAAGTGCAGTTGTTCCCTTCCTTCAGGTTAAGAAGAGTACTTTTGTAGTAATTTATTAAGTGTGTGCCTCCATAAATGAAAGTTCAAAAAAAATAAAACCAAATGAAAATAAATTTTTGGTTGTGTTTGGCTGTCATTTTTCTTCTACCCACCACCTACATTTCCTGAAGGTATGCTGTATTGTTATGTATATTCACAGACCTGAAATCCTGTTGGACAATTTTGTTTTAGATGGATGGGAATGCTAAAACATCCTAAATGTGGTACAATTATTTAAGTTCTTTTGTAGATTCATAGTACAGTCTTCATCAGAAAATAACGTGACTCTGAATATAGTTTAACCCCAAACTCTTTGATAATGAGTTTATTGGTGGGGGGGAGGGGGGGGAAAAAAGCTTGCGGAATGAGATAACAATTCAAGCACATTCACTGAAAAAAAAATTAAATTAGTAAATTTATTATGTATTTTATTAAACCTTTTTTGGTATCACTTTTGTCTCTAGTTATTTACAGGGTCTCTTTTGAAACACCTAGCAGCAGTTGGAAGAAGAAAAAAAAGACATGACTATAGTAGTTGTAAAGCAGTTCTTCAGAAAGCATAGAATACAGTGCTCCCACGGGAGGGCGATGCAACTGAAGAAGAGAGGTGGAAGGAACTCCTTTCCCGCATTCCACATTCCAAGTGTTCCTCCACTGCTTCATCTGTCACGCCTGTGTAGAATTCCAGGAAGCCCGAGACTAAAGTGGCATAGTGACACAGTTTACAGGCAGAGCATGTTTAGTTTTTAAACAAAGCTTTTCCCAGCGGCAAGATTACAAGTTTGAGATTATAATGGGACCCCCAGTTTGAGTTTCAACAGTTTTGGTAAAAAACGTTTTACATTCGGGTGAATACGGTACTACTTAGTTATTGAAAATAATAAGTTGGATTTTTACTATAAAATGTTTTGAGCCAGAGAATATTTTGCATTTGGCTAAAGTTTTGTTGTTTTAATTTTAAGTTACATGTTTTTTTCACTTGAAATGCAATAGTTTTGCAGCCAGTCTACCATCTTCTGTTTGTTACAGAAGGTTGCGTTATGAATAACTCACAGTTTGTGTTGGGTTGTGCAAAACTGAATATTTTGTTGCAAATCGAATGTGACTGTTTGCAAATATTTTTTGTAACTTGGCTATCTATTATAATAATGAATTATAAGATAGTATTTTTTTTAAACCTTTATTGCTTTCTATTCCTCATTTATTCTAAAGTCTCAAGAGAGCTTAGTGAACAAGGTGGAAAAATAAAATAAATTTCTTGGCAAGTGAAACTTAAGTAACATTTGAAAATATGTATAATATTTTTATTTTCTGTAGAATTATTTAACATTCGCTGCACTGTAGAAAATTAATTGCAATATTTTAAAAATTTTGATTTTTATCACATTAAAAAATAAAAACAATTATTTTGTATCCTCTGCATTTAAGATGTGAATTACTGACTTTCCAAGTTTCGTTTTCTTTAGTTACAGACACCGTCAACAGCAGAGATTATAATCTTAAGACACCTGAGCTTTGATTGGTCCAGGTGAGTGGAAAAAACCGGTGAAAGGTCGAACCGTTTGGAAGAGAAATAATTTATTAAAACCAAATTTCATATTTTTCTGAAGGTAGTTCATGTTCGCTATAGCTGTCTGTAATAACATGTAAAAAAGTGCTCAAAAAAGATGATATTTTTTAAACTTATTTTTTAGTGATAACGGTTTACGTGATAAGGTTTATTTGAAGTACACGTCACTCATTCTATAAGTATGGAGCTCGTCTTCACACATCATTGTCATAATCACGTGCATTAACAATCATGATTGTCCTATTTTTTGTTTGAACTTAATATTGTATAGTTCAGCATTAAGCTATCACTTTGGTCTTAAATTAAAATAAATAGTGGTACTAATTTCATTTTAAAGTTATATGTAAGTTCATTGTATGTTTAATATGTTAATAGGTAGGTATGGATTTGAATCTCGGTCATTAAAGTTGAAGCTTAGTTTAGGAAATGAGTTAGTCAGCAGTCTTATAGTCCTCTTTTAAAAAGGCAGACCACACATCCTGTCTCATAGTGACCAAACAATTATCTAGCTACTATCGTGTCCAATCATCCCAAAACATTATACATTTTCTCATCAGTATGTGTTCTGTAATTTAAGGCACTCCAGTACTGAAGCTACTCAGATAAATGTACAGTGTGTGCTCAGATTAAAACACTACAGATTGCTCGCTGACAGTAGAACAGCAATTGCCATTGACACTTGGTTAGACTAGAAACGAGGAAGTTTACCTATGGGGTTTTTGTTGGTGTAGGGCTGTGGAATAAATCCATACATTAAAGTTATTGAAACTTAATACTTGCATATGTGGGATGATTGAAGGAAAACCTCATCAGAAGCCTAAGCATGCTAAGTGCATTGAATTTTTTTTTTGTCATTTGCATGTAAGTGCTACCCATAATTTTAAAATAAGAACCAAATCCAGCTTTCATACTTAGCAAAGACTTAAATTTTTGCACTTCCTGCTGTGCAGAGAAAATAAGAGTATTTTTTTATTTTATTTAAGTGCCCTCATGCTGTCAGCCTTAAAACCTGCAACTCCTGTTCAAGACATAGATTCCATTAGTTGTAGTAATAATTATGACAGGATTTAAACGGTCTAGCTAGTAGGTACATTTTGGTTACAATAGTGATGACTGATAGAAATCTGAATATGGGCCTTGTATATTGTTTACAGTATAATGTGGAAATATAATTAAATCATCATTTTTTTTGCTTACTTGTAAAATATAATATTGCACAATAGACTTTGATAATAAGTGTAATGCACTTTATTCTATGGTTGGTAACTTGGTGTGAATATGAAGACAGTACATAAAAAATGTGTGTTGAATTTTCAGTGTTAAGTAGACACATTTATTTTGGTTTTCAGTTGGTAAGCTGCTACTTTTTTACCTCTGAATTCCTTTTCTGTGTTGTCTACCAGTGTGAAATTGGGAGCTTATAAGACAAAAAAAAAGTTGGCAGTGCATTTATACAAATTTATGATTTATAGTTTCTCTTCTGGCTCTTAAAATTGTGTAAATTTAATAAAATTTTGAATATTGAACTGTGGGGTATGCAGGTGAAATGTGAGGGGCAAGAATTATTTTTCTTTCCAGCTTCCCTCAGGTCCATCCTCTTTCAAAAACAAGTATTGTGTCAGCACAACTAATTTTCAAAAAAAAAAAAGTAGGTATAGAATACTAAATGGCTACATGAAGTGATCATATTTATTCTACAGAAAAATGAGTGTACATTAAAGAAAAAAATTGTCTTCTAGGATTTTCATATAGTAAAGAAATATCTCAAATTTAACTAAAAAATTAAATTAAAATGTAAGGGATGATTTCTCGAACTCTTAGCCTATGGTGAGTAGTACACTATTCACAAAAATAAAAATAAAACTACAGAAATTTCATTAATGTATGTTTTTTTTTGTAATTAATAGATATATTTGCAGTAATTTTATTTTTAATACATAGCAAGTTAGAAAGTACATGAAAATTACCAGGTTTTTTTTAAAAATATTTAACAGTATATACATTTATGTAATTTTCAATTAAAATAATTCAGTTAATTTGCCCTCCAACATTCTGCCAGTTTAGCACCCCCTTCCCCAATGTGGTGCCTGGGGCACAAGTCCCGTCTGCTCCAGTGTAGTTACGTCCGTGTACAGGGCCGCAACTAGAGTCTCTGGTACCCGGGGCATGAATGGATTCATGCCCCCCCCCCCCCCTCTTTTTTTTTGCATATACCACACCAATAAAGCGGGGGGTCGGGGGCTCTCCCACGGTAAAATGGTGCTATTTAAGCATTTTCCATACCTACATGTAACAGTTTCTGTGCTACTGTAACTTCCATGCAAAAACTTTTTACCAGTTACCAGTTGTAGTAGGAATTACAATGCAAGCGATTTTGGCGCCCCCACAGCTTTGCGCCCGGGGCGTATGCCCCGCTTGCAACCCCCCCCCCCTCCCCCCCCCCTAGTTTCAGCCCTGTCTGTGTATAGACAGTCTGTGTGGAAGTGGGATCTCTTAGTCACATTACTTTCTCATCCATTCAAAATCAAATAATTCAAATTAATGAGCGCAGTGTTATTTATGAAGTGGTTCGTAGCTCTCTATGATCTTGGAGATTGCAGACTGCTCAGGTTCAAATGTGAGATGATATTTTATATAGCGCGTCTCACACTCAGTTTGCATAACGAGTAAAACGGTGCGCATTGTTGCCAGAGTGATAAGGCTCTGCAACATAGATTAGTTGCGTTCCACTAACTAATCATATGGCTTATTTACACCAAAAAAAATTATTTTGTTGTGCTATTGAGAATTATATTAATTTAATTTAATTTTAATATTTTTATATCATTTTAAGACTATAAAATAGTGTAGGTTGACAGTATCATTATAGTTTTAGTCATTCTAAAAATACTAATTCTATGATGAATGCCAATCATTTCACACAAGAAACTATTTGTAGCACATGTCACCATTAATTTAATGAATTCCATTAAATTATGTGCTATGCTCATACAGAGCCAAAATGTTAATATAACATTGTAAAAATTGTTGTTTACAAAAGAATTTGAATTGAAACCAAGAGGTCAACTTTCAGTTATGCCTTTATTCTTTTGATGAAATGAAACGAGCATTTTTCCGCACATTCTCATTTAAAATTGTTCTTTAAAGCAAACAATATTTAATATTTTAATGTTTCGTTACCTTACAGAAACGTAAGTTTTCTGAAACATTACAAAGTTGTGTCTAAAACTTTTGTGCTCTATGGCGTATACATGGCAACAGAGCGAAACAAAAGCAGGGCAGCGTCGGTGGCAGAAATAGAGTATTGGGTTGCCGACCTCCGTAGCGTAGTCAGATGCACACCGGCTTACGGTGCGAGGGGTCCTGGGTTCGAGTCCCGGGTAAGGCATGGGTGTACAATATACATTCTGATATTTGATAATGACTTGACCTTGAGATTTATACTGAAACATAATGACCCTTTGGCTATGGGCGAAAGCTGTAGGCAGGGCCGCAACTAGAGTCTCTGGCACCCGGGGCATGAATGGATTCATGCGCCCCCCCCCCCCCCCATCTCTTTTTGCACATACCACACCAATAAAGCGGGGGATCCGGAGGCCCTCCCACGGAAAAATGGTGCTATTTAAGCATTTTCCATACCTACATGTAACAGTTTCTGTGCTACTGTAACTTCCATGCATGAACCCACTATGTCCATAAAGTAGTCCGTATAATCACTAGACTTGATCATTAAATATGTTGAGACGTTATATTGTAAATCAGATTAGACATTCCTGGCATGCAAGTTAAAAAACTTTTTACCAGTTACCAGTTGTAGTAGGAATTACAATGCAAGCGTTTTCGGTGCCCTCACAGTTTTGCGCCCGGGGCGTATGCCCCGCTTGCCCCCCTCTAGTTGCGGCCCTGGCTGTAGGCCACATAACAATATAAAAAAAGAAAAGAAAAATCTGTAGCGTAGTCGGATGCACAAGGGCTTACGGTGCGAGGGGCTCTGGGTTTGAGTCCCGGGTGTTAATCTACGTACGGTAATTTGATCGATATGATTATAAAATGGTTGACCCTATGGCCATTGGCGCACCGATGTAGGCCAATAATTAATGAAGTGAAGCGTGTATTGGGAAGAGAGAGTGAATGTCCGTTACACTTGCGAACTAAGGCAGAGACGCGCCATAGGACGCCAGCGTTGCCATCCCAAGCGGTCGCGGAGCGTTCACGACGACGCTGCCATCTTGGGGCGCCCCGCGACTAGCGCGATGACTCACCCACGCGAGACGGTCGACCTTGCGAACTGCGCGCGCGGCAGTCGACCTGTCGCCCGTACACGGGAAGCCTTCTTTTCATAGACGAGAGAGCCAAACGCCCGATCGTGCATCTTCGGGTTTTTTTTTGTTGTTCATTGTGAATAAATATGGCGGTGTTGATAAAAGGAAAGACAAAACATTGTGGTCGGTTGATTTGGTTAGGATAACTACATTAAAGATACTGTGAAATCATGTAAACGGATTCCTAGCGCTGGATAGCTACATATTAAAAAAGTTATTTGCTAAGCAACCATAAAATTATTTTACAGTATTTTTAATGTAGCTATACTTACCTAATATAACCAACCATCCACAATGTTTTCAAGTATTTATAATGTAGCTAACCTATCCTAATCGACCGCAAAATTTAATGCCACACCGGTTTATACAATGAGATAGAACGGCGTATGATGTATGAGTAAGCTACATCCCAAATAAATACACCTGTTTTGTGGCACGGAAGAAAAAAAGCGAGCATGAACTTCGGGGAACTTCGGGTGTGGCTCTCTCGTCTGTGAAAAAAGGCTTCCCCCCCCTGCACGGGGCTAGCGTGGCGCGGGGCCTTGTGGGGCGCTGCAGGCGTGGGCTTGTTGTGTCGGGAGCTGTTGACACAGCGGGCTTCGCTGCTGGGGACTGCTTTCAAACACACATACGTGCCGTTAACCGCTTGGCTGGACGCAAAAGCTCTAAGGCTGGGTTCAACAATTAAAAAAAAAACACAGACACACACAAGCGAGTTCACAGCAGACAATTCACACGGCCGTGTGCACTTACCTGTGCGAAATGGGTTTACGATTAATTGAAATCTTACTGTTAATATCAACCAATGAATTTTCGCGACGTTTATAAAAATTTTTTTGGCAATGCTATAAACAACTAACGAATGTTTATCCCGTTGAAGTCTGTCCAAAAAATGTGTGATTTACGTCTAGAAATCTATTTGCAAACGTAATTTGCGTGTATCTATCACGCTCTGTTATTATTATTATTTTTTTAAATTACGTTGAATTTCGTGTCCGAGTTTTGTGTTGTGTGTTTTCAACAAGAGAACACGTGAATTTGCTCGTTACCGAGGTTAGATGATAAACATCTCTGGCGAGTACTGAAAGACTCGCTCAAGTATTTTTAAAATTCTTCATTGCGGGAGTCTGGAAAGTTGCACATTGAAATAAAAGGAGGGGGGGGGGGCACAGTATTCTCTTCCCTTCGACGGCCCTGACCGGGAGCTGTGTCTGCAGAGCACTTACGCCCTCATGTCGCCAGACGCCACAGGCCATGACCCCCACAGTCGATTGCGGTCCCTGGACCCAGGATCGGAGACGTCCCCCCCCCCCTTTTATTCGACAGTCACGTGCTACATTATAATTGCATAGTTATTTCTTACCTACACTTTTTTTTTAGAATATCTAACCTGAAAATGCAGGGTATAATATTATTGTTACTATTTTGTAAGTCCAAACTAAGTTTCGTTTATAATATACTTAATAGGTTTTTCTAGTTTGTAAACAAAATAATAGTTAAACATTTAAAAATAAACGGGGCTGGGCCCGGGCCTGGAGGGGACCCAGGGGTCCACACAGTCCCACCCTTGCGGGGGACATGCACGCAGTGGCGTAGCCAGGATTTGTGTATGGGGGGTGTTAAGAAGTATGCCCCCCCCCCCCCGTATTAAGCGGGGGGTCCCCCCGGAAAAAATTAGGATTTTAAGGTGTAAAATATTGCTATTTTAGCAGTTTTCGGTTCTTAAATTTAAATATTATAATGGTAAAAATTTTATTAATTTAAATATGAAATTTGTTTGAGTGATGAATAAGGAATTAATTAAAGATTTGATGCAAAGGGGGGGGGGGGAGGGGTTGAACCCCTAACCCCCCCCCCCCCTGGCTACGCCCCTGCATGCACGGCATGCCGGTAAAGCCCGTGTCTCAAATCTGACAGTTCTCAAAAGTAATTAAGCTGGCTTGCGTGTCCTTCTGCCGCTGTTGCTCTGTCGACAGTGTTTTCAGAAAACCCTCGTGCGGTTGCCCGGGCCAAACATCCCGCATTGCTTTGCAAATGACAGCAAGGGCGGCGCCAGGAAGATATTTCGGAAAAGGGTTATCGTACAAAGGAAGGCTGCAGTTGCAAAACATGACTTCAGACGAGTCTGAGATTACACTTGGAATATTTACAAACTTGTGGAATTAAATGCATACATTGTTTTAAATGACCTTTTATGTGAAATAAAAATATAACATATGAATTTAAATAACTTAAATAACATAAATATTCCCTCAATAGATAGTATTGGTACTACTATTGATAGCGGTGGACGCAAGGGAAAGGTATAACAGGTAACGTCATAACAAGAAAATGTTATTTAGCGTGATGCAAGGTGAATTGTTTTAACACCCGGAATCACAAGCCACGAAGGCAGTGATGCATGTTGAGAATGATGATTATTGTAATATCGTTCAAACCCCCTTGTTGTTGACGTTAATTTTTTTTTTTTAATGCAAACATTATAATTTTAATTTTATTTTCCAACAGCCCTCCCGAAGTAAATTCTTGTATCCGCACACTGACTATTGAGAGAAGTGTCTGATGTTACGAGTGGTTACATGACTCGGACCTTTGAATATATATACAGTATAGAAGTCGCGAGTGGATAGGATTTACTCTACGTTTTTCAAAAGCGTATGATGAGCAGCTTGGGAACTTCACCGCTGCAATGCGCTGCCGTAACGCCCTGTATCGTCTTAGTTGTTATTTACACGTTAGAGGGCAGCTCTGTCGCCCGCTGTCATTCCCCGCACCCCTCATCCATCATTCACTGCAGCTCAACGTCGTTCAACAGGAGGGGGAAGGGGTGTTTGAAGAGTTCGACACTTGTACGCTAGGGACCACCACAAGTCGATGCGCTAGAGATGGTGGCGATTGCGGCGGTGAATTAACCAACTACCTCAAAACCGTATTAGAAATTTTAACCTGGGCTGGCGACTTCTATACAGTATATATATTCAAAGCTCGGACTAAGCTTCGAGATCGATAATCCCCTCCCCCCCTGTTCCTCCCCCTCTCCACGGCCAGGTGCGAGGGTGTGGCCGACTTATCGCCCGCGGCGTTGGGCCGGCCAACCTTCTCAAGGGGGGTGGGGGGAGGAATACCCCGGCGTCGTCCTCGCGCGTGTTTGCTTGCTTGATAAGGATCTTGTTGGGGGAGGGGAGGGGTGAAAGTCTCCGGCAGGCCGCCTCGCGGCGACCCCAAACCATGCCTTCTGTGTTGGGGGGGGGGGGGGGGGCGTTGAAGCACGAAACTAGAAACTAGCGGGGGCAGCAGACGGGAGTTGTGTACCGGGCGCCGCATTGGCGTAGCTGTGTTCGTAAAGTTGGGGGGGGGGGGGAGACAAATAATGATTTTGATGTCATGTAAACCGATTCCCCTCTTACTAAGACGGGGGGTCCGGGGGTCCTCCGCCGGAAAATTTTGATTTTAAAAGTGCAAAATAGCGCTTTTTAAGCCGTTTTTGTATCTAACCATTGGGTACATCGATGTTAAAATTATTATTGTTTCCTTAAGTTAAATTTGAGAGTGAAGAAATTACAAATAAAGTTGAGCAGAATAATATTATAAAATAAAAATATCACGGTTTAGAAAGTTAGGGGGGGGGGGGACAGTCCCCTCCACCCAAAAAGTTCAGGGGGACACGTCCCCCTGTCCCCCCCCCCCTCCCCGGTTCCTACGCCCCTGCGAGCGCCGCATTTCGGGAGGGCGCTAAACTGGCAGACCAATTCGCACTATAGATTATTTACTTGAACATGGTAGTTGTTTGAACACAATATACATCTGTTGGAAAGAAAATGAACTGGATTATAAGTATTGAAAGATACATACATGTATATCGTCAAATATTTGAAAACTGGTAATTTTTTTTTTGCGTACTAACGAAATTGCGATATATTAAAAAATTTAAATAACTACAAATAAATATAATGTTTGCAGGCTGCTTTCACGGCCATTGTCTGAAGTAGCTTGGCTTTCTGGGTTGTAGCCTTGTCCTTGGCGAATTATTCACCGAACATAGTGTTCTCTCACGTTGCGAAACTATTATTCCCGATCATTATTAAGCTTATGTCGCAAAAATGTCTTACGCTACGCATATGTCAGCAAAATTCTTTCACTTTTTTTTTTTTTTTTTGGTATTCTTTGTAAATAAATAGCACTTAATTTTTTGAAGGACTCAGAAGAAAAAAATCAATATTAATTTCCCTAAGTCTAGTCCAGGTATATGAAAAAAAAAAAACCTGCCAAGCCAACTATTATATTGTAAACAAACATGCTGAAATTGTAAATAAATGCTTTCTGAGCTGCTTTTTCTCGCCTTTTTAAATAAGGATTTAAATATTAATTTATACTGGATGAACACTAATTTTTTTTTATATTTTCAATTTTACACACATACACAGATGCACACGGACGCACACGCACACACATAGTGTTGTGAGTTATTTCGGCATCTAACGTGCTTATGCTATGTATAATGTACATATTGCAAAATTCGGAAATCATGAAATTCAGTTGAAAACAGCTTTTTGTTTTATATAAAGAAACCATCTCCCCTGACTCACTGACAGAAACGGAGAATTGCAGCATCGCGGTAAATTTTCTGCGTCAATTGTTATCGGTCGACATTGCATTCGCCATCATCAGGGAGCAGTTAGTTATCTACTGGTGCCGCGGGATCGGTAGAGTTGACAGTGTGAGGTTAGCGAGCTCCAGGGACGGTTGTTCCCGGGCCAGCAATAAGCAGTCGCGCAGAGATGATATTATGTCCCTCAAAGACCAGCGGGAGTCGAGTCCAGCAGGCCACGAGCTGTGGTCCTGTGTTCGAGTCTCTGCTGGAGCAGGAGCAGCCAGCGAACCCGTCCATGTACAGGGCAGAGCATTGTTGAGCGAATAAGCGGCGTTACTTGAATGGCAAGTACGAGAATCACGAACTCGCTGCACAATCCAACCCCGAACCTCTCTCTTGCCAAATCCCGAATCCTACACCCTATCGCTTTTCGTCCAGAGGAAACAATGGTGGCTTCAGATAACGAAGAAAGCCCCCTCACAAAGGGTGCTGTTACAGCAATGAAAAACTAAAAATGTAAATCTAAAATTATATTTCTGCTTTATTAGAATATAAATAGAAATGCAAAATGATTTTTTTTTATTGTGTACCACACAGCAGATGGTCATTGTATCTACCATGAAAATTCTGATACTTATTACAATTATTTTTACAACATTCGGTGAAACCAACTAAAAAATCCCGCCCGAATTTAAATAAATCTGTCTGACTAAGCTTTTGAAAACGGACGGATAAACCACTAACCCACTGACCAAATCTAGGGGGAAAAATCAGTGGCTGGCAACACTGATCGGAACGCCTGGGCATCTGCCGCCTTGTTCGCGGCTGCGGTGAGCGGGTAGCGTACCTTCCAGGCGCAAGCAAGACTATTCCGGTCGCGGATATAATATGTGAGAAGAGAAACATAGTGTTCTCTCACGTTGCGAAACTATAATTCCCGATCATTAAGCGCTTATGTCGCAAAAATGTTTTACGCTACGCATATGTCGGCAAAATTATTACACTTTTTTTTTGGGTATTCTTTGTAAATTAATAGCACTTAATTTTTTGAAGGACTCAGAAGAAAATAAGTCAATATTAATTTCCCTAAGTCTAGTCCAGGTATATGAAAAAAAACCTGCCAAGCCAACTATTATATTGTAAACAAACATGCTGAAATTGTAAATAAATGCTTTCTGAGTAGTTTTTTTTTCTCGCCTTTTAAAATAAGGATTTAAATATTAATTTGGACATGGATGAAAGCAATTTTTTTATATTTTCAATTTTACACACATACGCAGATGCACACGGACGCACACGCGCACACATAGTGTTGTGAGTTATTTCGGCATCTAAGTGCTTATGTTATGTATCACATAAGTACGTATTGCAAAATTCTGAAATCATGAAATTCAGTTAAAAACAGCTTTTTGATTTATATAAAGAAATCATCTCCCGTGACTCACTGACAGAAACGGAGAATTGCAGCATCACTGTAAATTTTATGCGTCAATTGTTATTTATAGATACCCGGGTGAATAACGTGCCTAATTTTTATTTTATTTTATGAAATAGCCCATAGTTATTTTTTTACAAATGTGTTTTACTTCGATTATTATCCAAATGCATGTTTTAAAATTTTTCTCGTGCTAACATGTTACGTAGCACTACAATTTACATAACCTTACTTAAAAACTGTTTTATTTGATAAATATGCACAGAGATATTATTCAAATATAAACATAAGCAACTTGTTGGCCTAAGCTGAACCAACTTGACCCCAAAAATTGCGGAGCTACTGAGCACAATCGGGCCCACAGATCAATAGCACCGCGCATGGTCTCAAGAGCGATGACGTCACGCTACCGTCCCCGTCAAACTGCACCGCACGTAGATTGCGGTAGTGTGGGCAGCATTCATTTTAGAACGTATTTAGGAAAGTGCTACCTTGATTCGTTCCCGTCAAGTGTCTTAAGCTACCACGTAGTGCCGCGATAACTACAACAGCGTCGTTTAGGTTTCGTGCTGAATTCTGTTTTAAAATCAACTTTAATGTGACTTTCCAATTAATCTTTCCAGTCAGCTGGACGGGCCCCCAGCGTAGGACGAATGGTAGCCATTTTTGTGGAAGTTGTCAATAATCTTGATGGGGTTTTTAATTCTTCGTTTAAACAGTAATGAGCGCACGGTTTTAAGTTCCAGTTTTCTGTAGATTTTAGCACCGCATATTGTAGACGCCGAGAAAATGTCTGCCGAACCGCCTGTTCGTGAAATAGCTGCAGAGGATAGCATCAGAGTAGTTTGCCGTTTCAGGCCATTAAACGACTCCGAAGAAAAAGCTGGTTCGAAATTCATCTGTAAATTTCCCTCTGGCTCAGATGACAACTGTATATCTATAGGGGTAAGTTAATATATATTTTTAAATTTCTGCTTGGTTGTGGCCATGAAGAATTCGTGTTCTACTTGCATGTCTTTTGTCTTCGAGCGAGTAGCCCAATTTTGCTTAGCGTTTATACACGTAGTCACTACCTAACAACTATGAATAATTTTTAATTGTGTTGTAAATAAACATACTTGATCCTGTATGTAAATACTTAGGTGTGAATCCGTCCAAAAATGTTTCATCTGTGCCTGAGTGTACTTCGTTAAATTCTGATTTATGTCATATCTACTGTAAATGCTTTTACTCTTTACAAATGTTTAAACTCACAAATGCATGCTACACCTAGGTGTGTGTGTGTATACATATATATGTATATATACATTCTAATGTTCCTAGTGGTAGGGCCTACATGAGTTAGTTGATTCTTGAGTGTTGTAGCGAAAGTCTAGTTAAGGGAACTTCATACATGAGATTATGATTATGCTGGGAAATAAATAAGTAAATATATAATTTATTCGAGAATGGTTAGTAAATTATAGGGGACCTCAGCAAACCTGACTAGCAGAGCTTCAAATTAGATTAACTATGTAAAACAAGCAGGTACGTGCAAGAACTTGCAGATTTGCAATGGTGCTTAAAGAGAATAAAATTAATCACTTTTATGATGACCATCATTTGTCTGACCAAAATAACTGGTGTATTTAGTCTTAACTCACCCCACAGAACTAGTCAATTGATAATGAGAAGTTGGACTATTCGACTGAATCAGATAATACCTACCATAACCTAGAAACTTTGAATTGGTATTCATTTCAATCTAAGGTTATTTTTATTAAAGTACAAGGTAATTTTTTATAATTGCTTCTTTTCTGGAAAAGAAAAGGTATTTTTGAGCTAATGTTCCTCGTTTGGCCCACAAAACTAGATAATTCTGCATATTTCAAATTAAAATGACAATAAGTGCAACAAAATTGACGGAAAATAATAACACAGTATATACGAATATCAAAATATCATAAATTAGTGCTAGACAGATCTTGGCAGTGTAACTGCATGAACAAAGGCATCATGTGACCACTATACGTATGTAAATATGGACAAATGTGTTTGTTGTAAATAAGGAAAAAGTTCCGTATTATAAAAATTCATGGTTAAAAAGTTGTTACTTATATCAACACCTTGCAGGAAACTAACAAATTATTATTTTGTAGATGTGGAGTAAAACTTTTTAATCTACTTTATACTGTTTTTCAAAAGAATCGCTAAACTACACAGTTTACAAAGTTGATCTTATAGGTCAGCCATTTATGTTGGCCCTCTGAATACATAGGTACAAGGATATTAAGAGGATCACAAATGCGGCCTTTTGTGGAAGGATGAATCACTTGCCTCATTACATGGATCTTTTACATGCCCTTTTATGGGCTTGTGGAACTCTCTTTTAGAACAAATGTGACGGTAGTTGTTTATTAATCTAGTTGACTGCTGTTCTGTTTTTATATTGTTTATAACTGAAAATTAATCAAGTTGGCACACACAAATTAATAATTTGCCTGAAAATAGTGAAGAATCTTGGATAATGCTGCATTGGTAAAGGATGTATCCTTGCGCCTAGAAAACTGTCATAATGGATTGAGTGGGTCGAAAAACACTGATGTCTTGTATTTATTTATGTGATAGCAGGGTGACGATTGGTCGGGAAATTCGGGAAAACCTGGAATTACCCAGGAATATTTTGCCTCTGGAAAAATACTGGAAATACCCAGGAATTTATTCACCCCTTGGGAGATTCGCTATTCTTCCATATTGTAATTATCGTCTAACGTTAAAGTCGTTGATTATGTACATCTGCAATTGATATTGATATTGAATATATATTAAATAGCAATGGATTGTGTAATAAATATTTATTTTTAGAACAAGAGACGACATGGGAGAGTCAGCATCCACAGACGAAAGCGTGATCGGCAATCCTGACGCCATTCATGTTTACGTGTGTGACTGTGACGCTTAGAGAAACGTTTTCAGAACCTGACGCCAGAGCACAGCAGAATTAAGATTGTTTACCGTGCGTAATTCCAATTTTCTTAAAAAAAAAATGAAGTTTAATATTTTATTCATTGGATAATTTATGGATTCAGTTTATTAAATTTTCATACGGTATATATTTTAACTAATTGTTGTTGGTTTTATAACAGCTAATACTTTTTTAGGTGTAAACTTTTATCTTGTCAATAGTTGGCAACACTTCATCTAATGTACCAATATCATTGTATCTGCAATGTGCATTTGCGCGGAAAGTAACGTAATTCAGCATTTTGTTAGGATATGTTTACGTAGGCAGGCTTGGAAGTAAATTTAA
This sequence comes from Bacillus rossius redtenbacheri, assembly GCF_032445375.1. NCBI lineage: Eukaryota > Metazoa > Arthropoda > Insecta > Phasmatodea > Bacillidae > Bacillus > Bacillus rossius. The sequence goes on along the minus strand of NC_086338.1, from coordinate 51,440,194 downwards.
ATTTTAAGTATAATTTAGTATTACAAAGAACGCATAGACTTCGTATAGAAAATGAGTTAAATATTCTGGAAAAATGAAAATAAATTTCTGGAAAACCTGGAAATACCCAGGAATTTTATTCTAGGGTTGGAGTAGTCACCCTGGATAGTGACACACAAGCTACCACTTTTGAATTTGTGATGTTCAACCTACCGCTTTTGAATTTATATCCCTTAGCTGCTATGCCAACATATCTTTTTCAAAAGATCTATGCATATTGCAGTTGTATTTTGTTGCATAGACTCATTGCATTAGTGTGTGTCAACAGAACCTGTAAAATACAGAAAGCACCTAAAAATTTTGCAGATAATACGACTCACTAGGAGCAGTTTACGGTAAATTGGCGTGAAACTTGCCAAGCTAATGTATGCCATAAATGCCAATGAACTCAGCACACTCCAAAGTCACTGGGGTAGAACCTTAAATGTCACTAAAGGTCACCTGGACGGTATCCAAGGAAAGTCATAAAATGTGTTGGGTTGTGTACACTATTTCAGTTACTTTTGTTTTTATGAAAATGCATTCAAAACTTTCTTATCTCACTTTCAGGAACTTTTGTGATATATTGTCAGTTATTCCATAAGTGAGGTTAAAAGTGTTTCAGCATGTCTAGCCTTTACATCGTTATCAAAGAGTGTACATTCTGATAAATACTGTTAGTACTGATCATGTTGTCATTAAGCACCAAATTAACATAATGTCACTGCTAAATTTTTCTCACTTCTTAATGTGTATTACGCTAATGAAAACATTAATGCATTATCAGTGCATAAATTCAGGCAAACGGAGCATTTAACAGAAATGTAATAATGTGGAACACATCTTGTTAGAACTGATCATTAGCATTTGATGTTGTCCGCGTACTTTAAATAAGCTTAGTGGTTGTAGCACAAAAAGCTTGGTTTGAAAGACTTTTATTTTCAAGGTATCAGGAAACGCAAATGAGGTCCATTAATATTTGAAATGTTAACTAATTGAAAAAGAGCATAGCTACAATTTATAAAACATAATTTTAAGTTCACTCTAAAATCTTTTTTGTCATACTTCACTTTTTATGTTCTAAATTTATGGGGTAAATATGTAGTTGGGCGGTATTTGCGAAAAAATGTTAAAAATCCGAAAATACTTTTATTCTATGCTCTTTAACTTCCTCTTTTCATTAAAAGTGGCGGAGGTAAGAAATTCCAAATACTTTAGGAGATATAGAATTTTTAAATTTCATCATATGTAGCTCAGCGGTATTTGCGAGAAAAAAAAACTGTTAAAAATCCGAAAATACCTTTATTATATACTCTTCAACGTCCTCTTTTCATTAAAAGTGGCGGAGATAAGAAATTCCAAATACTTTAGGAGATATCGAGTTTTTAAATTTCATCACAATACCAGTGCATTCATGTGGCGTTCAGAATTGTTATTTGTTTACGAGTATCTTTTTTTTATTGGAGAATGATGTCACGTGATTGTTCAAGATAGTCCAGAATTCAAATGAACCAATACGTGATTATTTAGTTCATTTATTGTTTAAAACTGTGTTTAATTACCGCCTCCAACTTAGGTGAGTTTTTATCGTTTCTAATTTTAAAGTCTTATTTGTTATTCGGATATTGTTGCGCAAGTAATAAGTAACAAAAAAAATTTACGTGAGTTGTTACTGTTCATCCTTTGTCCCGGTTTGTTAGGTCAGGTCAGTTACATTATAAATACTTTAAAACTAAAGAACCATTTAAATTAATTCATATTATTTTTAATGTACGCTTAGTTTCAAAGTATTTATAATGTAACTGACCTGACCTAATCGACCATTTTAATTAATTAGTTATTCACAAACACATGGCAATAAAAAAAATTGTGACGGTGGAATGATTACACAGGTCTTGTATAGCAAAATAAGAACGGCGATATCTCCTAAAGTATTTGGAATTTCTTACCTCCGCCGCTTTTAATGAAAAGAGGAAGTTGAAGAGCATCTAATAAAGGTATTTTCGGATTTTTAACATTTTTTTCGCATATACCTCTCAACTACATATTTACCATTTATGGTAATCCTCATTACATTTATCCACAAGTGGGGTGCAATTCATTTTTGCACAACCTAAAAAAAAATTTACTTTGTTTCAGATACAGTCAACCTTTAGTTATTAATCTAATTAATTTAATAATAAATGAACATTTAAAGTTTTGGGAATTTGAATTAGAATTTGCTGACTGTATTTAAAAAGACAAGTTAAGAATCACACACTTAGTCGTCGTATTCCAAGATAGAAAATAAGGGTTTAGGTGTTAAATATGCTACAGCTGTATCCAAACCATATTCCTGGTACATTTTACTGCTCCCGAACCTTTGATAGATCACGGCCAGCACCATATTTTTAGGAAACTGAGTTTGGTATCCTATCCGTGACATAGCTGTTGCCAAAAGTTTCTGTGCATGTGTGGAGTTCACTTTTCAGAAATTTTGTCCAGATGGCGAACCCACGTCTGGCACCAATAACTCGTATATTATTACTTTCGTGAAAATTGGAGGACGTACCAAGCGTATTGGCAAACAAAATGATACTTTATGAAAGGAAAACTATCCTGGAATACATTTTGTCACTTCAATGCTCATAACAAGAAATAATCGAAACTTAAAAAGTACTTGAGTAAATTATAATAACTGCCTTGAGTACCCATAATTTATACCACATTTTTGCCTTGTCTTTGTAGCAGAGTGGTAAAATGCTAAGTACACAGTAGCAAGAGTATGGTTAGTGGCAAATTCTAAACCAGACAGCGGGGACTTTATTTAAAACATTTTTTATAAATTGTATCATGTATGGCATTATGAACACAATTTGTGTAAAATAAATTAAACATTTTTTATTTTATTTATTGCTATAGTACCTTCTAATGCATATTTTGGTCCGTTGATTTGGTTATTTCATATAAGGTAGACCTATGGCTCTTAGCTTTTACCTTGTATGAAAATAAAACATACAGACATAATAAAAGTGATAGTAAGCTCACCAAACAAAAAATTAGTCATCCTAGTGTGCAAGCACAGAAGGATCATTAAGCCTGTACATATAGCGCAGCGAATGAATCCTTTGCTCAACCTCACGTGCACTGCCTGTACATGAGCAATAAGACGATGTTTCAGGTAGACAGTGTACGTCAACATGGATAAATGTAAGGATGCGACAAGAGTGGCAAAAGTGGGCAATCGTGTTTGACCGTGCCCATTAGCGCACGGTGTGTGAAGTTGCTGGATTTGTTGGTGTTTCGCAGCGCACTGTTAAACATGTGGCCACAAAACATGTCGTCCGAATTGTGGTCGGTAAAGATCCTGACTGAGAGGGGTTTCGTGGCTTGTGAATCAGAATCGCTTCCAAACCCGACAGGAATTGATGCAGTCGGTGAATGAAGGTCTATCCCTACCTGGTAGTGAGAGAACATTGCGACGGGAACTGCATGCAATGAACATTTGGGGTCGGTCACCTCGCAAGAGGCCATTGCTCACACAGGCACATAAAGCTGCGCATCTCCTATGGGCTAGAAATCGTCTAACGTGTAAGTAGCTGACTGGCGGAATGTAATGTGGTCCGAAGAACCACTTTTTTTGCCTGTATTCCAATGACTCACGTCGTCGTGTGCACCGAAGGCCAAATTAAGCATTTAATTCTGGATGTGTGCAAGGTTAGGTTCAAGCCGGAGGTTAGTCTGTGAGTATTTGGGGGTGTTTTATTCATATCATGAATTGGGCTCGCTCACTGCGGTAACCACTAATATGAACCAGCATGTTTATTTAAACATTTTGAATAAACAGGTGTTGCCTTTGCCAACATCTGCATGATTAGTATACCCCAAATTTTTCAAGATGACAACAGCAAAGTTAATCGGGCTGGATGCGTATGTGAACTGGTTTTTTGAACATGCCCCCCACCCTATTACGTCTCGATTGGCCTGCAAAATCACTTGACTTGAACCCCATTGATTGTCTGTGGGACATGTTGGAACAGCGGGTAAAACGCCGACATCAGCATAATTTGGTGGAATTGCACAATAAAATCCTCGGCGAGTGGCTTAACCAGGGTGTATCGTGCCTGCACAACCATGTGGACTCGCTTCCTAACCAAACCCAGGCGGTTATCAAGTCCAGAGGCGGAGTTACACTTTATTAAATTATGCTTGTAATGATTTCTCCAGGGGTAACTTAATTTTTTGTCTGGTGAGCTTATGTATGTGTGAATAAATAAATAATTAATTTTGTATCCTCTATGCTTTAATATTTTACAGTTATAAAAAAGTGTGTTACCAAAATGTTGATAACAAATAAAAAAAGACAGGTGTAAACCAGACATGCTGTTTTTTGTCGTCTTCCGTTACTCTCATGTAAACCATAGAGTAAATAAGGGTGTATACAGAAATAAACAAATGTGTAGATAGACGCCAAGCAGAATGTTCGTTCTGCAATGTGCAACTGTTTCTAGCCTCGCGCAGGGCATCGTTTATTAGAACTGCTGGCGATGTGTTCCCGGGATCGCCCACGGTGTGTCTAGCTTCAGACGCCCGAGCGATGAGCCCTTCCCCCTCTTCAGTACACAGGCTCTTGTCGGGGCCCAAGTGAAGCGCATGTTCTTTGAAGTTCACAGAAATTTTTGATTAGTTTTTATGTGCTTTATATATGTGCGTGTGTGCATGTGTGCACATGTGTGTGTACATTAACTTCATACAATACATGCTGGATTTAAAACTTTATAACTTTTTTTTAATGAGCAATATGCTTAAACTTTGTAAAAAAAAAATTATTTTCACAGGTTTTTCGTTTTACCTTGTTAGGGTTAGGTAATTTATTTATTTATATCCCAGCAATCAAGTTAACTTAAGACTGACTATTGTTTTGGTACCTAAATATGTTGGTATTGGCATTTTAAGTAATTGCTTACTGTAACTATTTTTTTTTAATATTAGGCTAACCAGAATGAATTATTTTACTCTGAGTTATACGTCAAGATTATTGTGTGACTCGAGAAAGCAAGTATAATTAATGTTTTTAAAATACTTATTTGTTTGCAGAGTAAAGTATTCCTGTTTGACAAAGTATTCAAACCTAACGCAACGCAAGAGAAGGTCTACAATGAAGCAGCAAAGTCCATTGTGTCAGGTAAGTGCAGGCTTGCTGTGGTTCTGGTCCCCTGAAGTGCGTGGCTTTGCCACCCGCTAGAGTTGGGGCCAGCTGTGTCGAGACCAGACGGCAGGCGCTCTGCCCCGTCACACTAGAGCCGCCATCACCCCTCGGGTCTGATCACTGAGACACGTTCTTCTGCAAATAAAAACTAAATCTGGTATTAACATGAGATGAGTTGTTTAGCTACGTAAAATCACAACACATTTTACCGGTTACTCGAATGTATTTTCACCACACATCTACACTAGAAAGATTACATACACTTCCGCCATCTTGCCTACATTCCAATACATGCTTTTTTTTTTACCCACAATGCAAAGTACCACTCACTGTCAATCTGTTAACATGATTCACGAGAAGATACCACTACTTTCAATAAATATCACTCGTGCATGAACAAGGTACCTGTATAATTAACTATATTATTATATTAAATCAGGTTTCCTATAGACATGGAAAAACTGGAAAACCTGGAAAAAATTGGGAAATTGAGTTTATGTTAGTGGATAACTATAAAATATTAGGCTAGCATTAATTTTTCTTACAATATAAATTGTTTATGTCTTAAAACAGAATGTTATTTAATCATAAATTTATGGTCATTAATATTCCAAAGTAGATTTTTGCTAACATTAATTCAATATAATGCACACAAATGAAAGTGTATTAATTCAAAGAAAAGTCAAATTTCTATACTCTTTCTTTTGTATCATCACAATACTGTGTTTCAAAGTTTGGTATAAAAAAAATAGTACTACAAAGTTTTTTTTTTTTGGGCTGGCAGTATTATATACTTATGCAGTTTAGTGAAAATGATAAGTGTGCAAACTGTATTTCGGGCAGGAAAACATTTCAAAGTTAATTTGGCATTTTATGCATGTTCGTTGAAGTTTTTTTTGATAAAAAAAAATGGTTATATGTTATCTTGCCTAATGGACCAATGGAGAGGGAGAATCTGTTAGATGGGACAGGGAAATTGGCTGAAATAATAAATATCAATTTTTTCCCAATTTATAATATCATACTTGTCCATAAATGTTTACCTTGAAAATGTGTTTTTTTCTTAGAGAACACTCTTAAGGGTGTAAGTCCTGTTCCAGGTCAATATTTTATATTTACAGTCCATACTGTTACAAAGTTGTTGACATTTTGGCTGTTTGAACTTTCACAAAAAGTTTCATTTTTGACCTTTTTGTGCATTATGTATAAGGAGAATGAAATGACATATAAAACCTAGACTTTTTAATTTTAAAGTGAATTTTATTGGGTGCTATGTGACATGGTTTAATTTCTTTCAGAACAAATTATTTGAATTTATCTTGCCTTTTAAAATCAATTTTTTTTATTATTTTAAAAGGCTAAATAAAATGAAATAAATTTTTCTGGAGGAATTTTAACTCATACCACGCAGTAGCCACCAGCATTGCCTTTAAAAGCAAAAATTTTTTGGTGATATATTTTGTTTGGTTCTCTTAATACATATACTGCACAAAAAATGTTAAAAATTAAACTTTGACAGCTAATTATGCAAAAAGTATGCACTACACATATTATTTTAATTTTGTTGAATTTAAGCTGCTCAAGTCTATAAGTTTAACAGTGTTAAACTTAAAAAAATAAAATAGTGACGTGGAACAGGTCATACAACCTTAATATTAGGTTGTGTGCATTTGTTTCTTTGTAAACAATAAAGATGATGATGGTTTGACCTCGCAACTCTTGCTCGAAAGGGAGGACATCAAAGGCATGACCCAAGTGCCAGAGAACCAATTTTACCCCAGAAATTGAACGTCAGCTGCCATACTGCTGCCAGTAAATCGGACGCGAAGGAGAACAAAAGGTTAAAAAGAGATGTCTAGTCGAACATACCTCTTGTTGAGAAGTACTTGGTCTGGGCTGTACTACCAGTCAGGGGGCCATGCCCCCAAGAGTTGAACTGTTTGGAAAGGATCCGAGAGATGTAGTAAGAGATTGGATTTTATATCAATTATTATTATTATCGTATGCATAATATGTTTTAATTCAGATTCATTTTTATTTATTGTGTGTACATTTTCTTACTCTTAACCATTTTTGCTGTAGTAATCATGCTACAGGATGCAACTTTGACAGTTTAGTGGAAATAATAGAGTTGGAGAAGGTACAGCGCAGGTGGTGAGATCTTTAATGAGTATGTTCAGGAGAAGGGTGGGGGGGGGGGGGACACAGAGACCATTGGTGTCGATTAGAAACATGCAAAATTCGCGGTTCCATTTCGCGATACGCTAGCATCAAAACAACTATACCTTCGTACCGCTTCTGCGATTGGCCCACATTTTATCCGGGGAACTGTGAGCTAATGGGAAACACTAAACCAAGAAAGTGCTGAATTACGGACAGCCTAGTTGAGACGTCTCACGCGTCAGTAGCCAATGAACAGGTGTCATTTCCCCGAGTATTTAAAGGACTGTGGAGTCTATCCTAGAGGTCAATGAATCCGTGAATTTTGCAGGTCTCCAGTGATGATCAGATAGTTGGGGTGCGGAGAAGGCAAAGGCAGGTAGAAAGGCTTGTGAAGTTGTTGAAGGTGATCAGAAGGGGGGGGGGGGGGGAGGGAGGCTGGGGAAGTCTGGGAGACAGGTTTGCAAAGAGGTAAGTACAGAGGAGGGAGGAGAGACTATGCGTGGAAGATACCGAGAGAGTGAAGGCGAACATTAAAGGGCAAAGCATGTGTTGGTGGTGAGGACAGGACAGCAAGAGTGGAATGGGCTTCAGGGGAAGGTATTGGAAGTGAATGGTGCGAAGGACTCGCAGAGATAGCTATAGGGAATAGGAGAGTAAAGTAGGGGGAGGAATCCTTGCCGTTGGACGAAAGCCCAATTGCAGGTGTATAGTTAAATAATAAAAAAAAACAATTTATTAATTATTTTAATCAACCAAGCTATTAAATAGTACAGAACCAACATGAGACATAGCAAGGGAATTAAACTAACTGTATAGGTAGGTACCTTTACTTAATACCATCAAGCTTATGGAATAATAAATATTGATTTCTGCATAAGATACATATTTATGTATTCAGAAGTGTGTGATCATTGTGCAGTTTTGACATGCCATTCGTATTGATATTGGAGCTGTTTTAGCTGAGAAGGTGCCTGTGGTTGTCCAAATATCAAGAAGTGATTGCGCATCAATAGCATTGCTGTATTTTTTACCACAAGAATAGTTTTGTTTGTATAAAGTGAACATTTTCATAATGCTCAGTACAAATCCTAAATTGAGGCAGTACCTGGTCACCATCATCATCATCATCTGTTTCAGCCTAGTAAAATGCCTTCATCTTCCTCTGTCCTTCCACCATTCCTTATTCTCACTTTATTCCAGTATTCTCTTCTCTCCTGCAATCCTTTAACTATCTGCTCTTCTCATCTCCTCCTTGGTCTTCATTGGGGTCTTCTTCCCGTGTACTTCAATGCCATCATTTTCCTTGGCAGCCTCTCTTTTACCATTCTCTGGACATGGCCATACCATCTCATTCTCGCTTCTGCTCTTGCTTGCACTATCTCATTCCTGATCCTGTCTCCCCTCGTAACTGACAACATATTCCTCATAAACTTCATTCCGATTGCTCTGTTCTTCCTAGCATCTCTCTTGTCTACAGTCCAAGTCTCTGCTCCATAAGTGACTATGGGCACAAAGTAGGTATTGTACAACACTTGTTTGCACTTTAATGGCACCTTCCCTTTTCCGTACCAAATCTCTCGCATACTGTAGATTGCATCCCCTTTTTGTCCTCGCCTTACAATTTCCTCCTTGTTTTTTCCACTTTATCCTTGTTTTTTCCACTCTCCCTGCAAATACTTTCAAGGTACTTGAATGTTTTCCTGTTTTAACTCAACACGATCTAATTAAATGCATCTTCTAACTTCATTTTTGTTCCTTGTCATGCCCGTCACTTCACTCTTTTTAGTGCTGAATTGCATACCACATTTCCTCACTTTCTCACTCCATGCCTTTAACTGCTCTTGCACTACATCTTCCTTTTACTACCCAAATTATCAAATCATCAGCAAATAGCCTTCATCTTTCCTTCTCCAATCTTGTCTTCCACTCTTTTCATTATTCTCTCCATCACCATAATAAATAACAATGGTGACCATGCACTACCCGGCTTCACTCCGTTGGCTTTTTTAATCCACTTTGTCATCCCTCTTCCAGTTCTCTCAGTGCTACTGTTTACATTCCTTACCAGGCAGTACCCAGTAAGGAATGTTAAGTTATAAAAATACCTGTTTGGTTTCAACTTGGACCAACGAGCTGAACTAATTTTCTAGATATTAAATTTTGGTAAAATGTAATGAAAGATATTTAAAATTATAATATTGTTGCATCAAAAACTTGTTACTCAGTGTGCATTAAATTTTAACATCTTATAATAAATAATTAATACATGGTAATACATTTGAAATTGCCAGCTGTTCATTAGTGTTGTGTGTACAGTCATAACAGACAGCATATGTTTTTTTTTTGAAAGATTTTTTCAATCAGGAAGATTGATTTAAAGTATTTTGGACACTGCAGTAATGGCTTATGGCCGTAATAACATTTTAAATAGGATGATTATATATATAAACAGAAAAATCGTAAACCTTATTTGGAAATTATTTATTTCAGCTGGCAGTTTTGACAGCCTGGCTCTTGGTTAATGAACAGGTCCGGGTATAAAAAGTTCTACTGGATAATGGTGACGGATGTTGTGAAAGAGTGTGTTCTGGGAGTGACACAGTGCCCCGGCCACTTGACGCGAGCGGGGCTTGTTCTCGCAGACGTGCTGTCGGGGTTCAACGGCACCATCTTCGCGTACGGCCAGACGTCTTCGGGCAAGACGCACACGATGGAGGGGGTGATCGGGGACCCGGCCAAACAGGGCATCATCCCGCGCATCGTCAACGACATCTTCAACCACATCTACGCCATGGAGGAGAACCTGGAGTTCCACATCAAGGTGTCCTACTTCGAGATCTACATGGACAAGATTCGGGACCTGCTGGACAGTACGTGACCCCGCGTCCTGCCTGTCGCCTTCGACACTGCTCAGTTGGCAATCATGTGCAGTGCGAGCAAACTTACTTAAGGGGCCCGCCTCGTCAGGGGTGTATGTGTGTTAGTGAGGCGGGATGATAAGCGCGACGCTCGCTGGTATTTCCAGCGCGGTGTAGCCTCTAAGCGCGAGGCTCTGAACTGGCGCGCATTTGTCTCGTCGTCACAGGATAACTGTGAAATTTGAGCAATGACCGTAACATGATATGGCGGAGAAATGAAGATAAAGGTTTTATTGCAAGTCCCTTAAGTGCTTTCAAGAATCTGTACTGTTTGTTTTATTCCTAAAAATTACACTGAAAAAACACGTTTTAGCAATTTTAACGCTTCTAAAAATACAGTTTAAAAACTTAATCCGAAATTAAAAGTACTTTTCGGCCCTCAGCGAACACTTAAATGCTATTCGTAAATAGGCCCCATTCGGATATCTTGAGTAGTTTTGAAATTGTGTTGTTTTTCCTGAAGCTCTGCACACCGTATGTGTGCCCAGGTAGGCGGGGCCCTTAAGGCTTCGTCTCAAATGTCCAGTTTATTTTTTCATCGTTAGGTACTTTTATTTATTTAATTTGTAAAATGCCTGCCAACAGCACAAGATGCAAGGAGCAGGCACAACAAATTCAAAAAAGACAACGCAATAGAGACGAAAGACAAAACACACAGATGAATACTTTAATTGGTGCCAAAAATAATTTTTACACACATAACAAATAAACAATTTGCAGAGAAGATTGCACCAAAAAGTAGTTACAGAGTAAAACATAAACGGAATAATGGATACCAAAAAAGCAGAGTTAATATGCTACTTACCTGATTTGCATGTTTTGTTTATTAAAGTTTGTGACTAATCTATAAATTATGTCCACATTCAAAACTTAGTTTTTTATTGTAATAAATGGTAAGTATGCTTATTTAAGGATTTTGTTTTGCTTATTACCCATACTATCCAGAATTTTTATTTTCCGGATAGACGATGTTTAACTGTACCAAATAATTTTTGTTGTTTTGTTTCTACAGTTAAATAGGGGTTTACTGTGAATACTTCATCGGATACTGAATTCTGAATACTTCATCGGATACTGTGTTCCTTTGTTCCAGTATCGAAAGTGAACCTGAGCGTTCATGAAGACAAAAACAGAGTGCCGTTTGTGAAAGGTGCGACTGAGCGATTCGTCTCGAGCCCTGAGGAAGTGTTCGAGGTGATTGAAGAAGGGAAGGCCAACAGGCACATTGCGGTCACCAGTAAGTGATACAGTTTTTTGTGAAAACAGTTAAACATCATTAATAAAAACCCTGTCAATATGAAACTTACATTATTACAAATGTTTTCACAATCCTTAGAAATTATATGTAAAACCAGCATTTTTTTAATGAAAAATGAGATTCAACATTTTCCATTGCTGTGAAAGGATTTTAGGCGTCATATATCTTCAGAAATGAGGATTAAGAGTTCAATAACAACTTAAAACTGAACAATCAAATACATTATGTTATTGTCCTTCAGTGATCTAGTCAAACTAAGCTACATCAAACTTATATATTAATCATCAACGTTGTGCGAGAAGTGATAGTTTTTTGTGTTAGGTGTTAGTTTCAAATTTTGGTCACCTAGTGAATTTATCTAAGGTTTCCTATGCTTCAAAACTAGACTAAAGTGGAGTCCCGCTAATTTGAACCCTGCTAATCCGAAAATCTGGCTAATCCGAATGAGTTACGAACAAAAATAAATATTTAAAATCATTTAATTTTTTATAGTTTAAAAATTATAATTGGAAGTGTTGACAACTTTGTTAACATGTTAGTGTTTAATGGTTGTAAATATAAGTTGTGTTAAGTGATTACTAAATGCTTATAGAAATGTATTTTACTCCATGCTTTGCATTAAAATTATTATTAGGCTAGTCCAAAAATATGGTAATCCGAGCAGGTCTGCACCTCAGTGAATTCAAATTAGCAGGACTCTTGTTGTGTGTGTTTATTTACCTTGAACTGTCTGTTGCTCTCTACACTGTGGGGGTTGTGTTCATGCGGTGGTGTTTGTCCCGTCCCCAGACATGAACGAGCACAGCTCTCGCTCCCACAGTGTGTTCCTGATCAACGTGAAGCAGGAGAACTTGGAGAACCAGAAGAAGCTGTCTGGCAAGCTGTACCTCGTGGATCTTGCCGGCAGCGAGAAGGTGAGCGCTCTGCCCGTTGGTCGAGTGTGTGTGTGTGTGATTTTTTTAATAGGTACAGCTGCCAATTTGTGTTGTATAAGTTCGTGAAGCGCTCGTTATGCTCGATAGAATGATGTTATTGATGACCAATGAGTTCGGAGAATCTTAAACTGATATTTCCAGGTATATCATGTCGGTGTAGAGGGTGCTTTGCTGATAACAGTAATGTCAAATGCATAGTTTTCCTAGTGTCCTAACATAAAATATTTCCTATACAAATGCTACCAGGATTCATACACCTTAATATCCTTAAAAAGTCGCTTAATTTGTCTTTAATTGCATAAGGTAATGTTGAATGCATAGTTATCCTAAAGTCCTAACTTAAAATATGAATGTTTGTACGTCTCCTCAGTATCCCTAAAAAGTCCTTAATTTGTCTTTAATTGAATAAGGGCCCTTAAAAGTCCCTAAATTTCTCTAAGAATCCTTAACAACTCTTTATTAAAGACTGTTAGTGTGCAAGTAAGAATAACTTCTATTGCATACATAAGTATGCGCACCAATTTTTTTAATTTATTTCTTTAAAGATATCGTAACCGTCCTCGCTTATAAAGGTCGAGTTGTGATCACAAGCTCAATGAACATTATAAACGTGAACCTGAAGAAACGTTTGCATTGAACCACAGATACGGAAGAAGTACTTCTTGGTCAAATGAGTGCTGGGCATAAACTAAGTACCGCATAGAGAACTCGAAAGTATCGATTGAATTATCGATTGTGTAGCTTTCAGCATCTGGCTGCTTGCATTCAATGAAGCATTTTATCTTTGGTGGCGGTAACATGTTTTTAAAACAACAGATGATACGGACTGATAAATACCAACCAGAAAAATAATTTATGCAAACACTTTTCTTTGTTTCGATACAATTTTGGATCCACTTCATCATTTAAATTATTTTTAAATTATTATTTTTGTAGGTCAATTTTGTAATATTCTGAGTTCTTAGAAGTGAATTCTCAGTGTTTTATAAAAAGTGAAAAATTCATATTTTCTCCAGAAAATTGCAGAAATTCACACAATAAATGCATGTCTCTATTGATGTAGGACAACAGGAAATTATGTTTACATGTAGGAAAGTCTAAACTAAGAGAGCTGTAGAACTAAAATCTATACTTCTCGCACATGTGTTTGTTTGATAAAGTATGTTAATTTTCTTGACGACTTGTGAATGTTTGCCAGGTGAGCAAGACCGGTGCCGAAGGCACAGTGCTGGACGAAGCGAAGAACATCAACAAGTCACTGTCGGCGCTGGGGAACGTGATATCTGCGCTGGCGGATGGCAACAAGACGCACATTCCTTACCGAGACTCGAAGCTGACCCGTATCCTGCAGGAGTCGCTGGGCGGCAACGCTCGCACGACCATTATCATCTGCTGCTCGCCAGCATCGTTCAACGAGGCGGAGACAAAGTCCACGCTCGAGTTTGGCAAGCGGTGAGTGCGGGTGTTCTCTCAGCTCTGCCGTGGGGTCTGCCTGATCTGTACGAGTTGATGGAGGTGTTATTGGGTCTGCCTGGTCTGTACGAGGTGATGAAGGTGTTATTGGGTCTGCCTGGTCTGTACAAGGTGATGGAGGTGTTATTGGGTCTGCCTGGTCTGTACGATGTGATGGAGGTGTTATTGGGTCTACCTGGTCTGTACGAGGTGATGAAGGTGTTATTGGGTCTGCCTGGTCTGTACGAGGTGATGGTGTTATTGGGTCTGCCTGGTCTGTACGAGGTGATGGTGTTATTGGGTCTGCCTGGTCTGTACGAGGTGATGGTGTTATTGGGTCTGCCTGGTCTGTACGAGGTGATGGAGGGGTTATTGGGTCTGCCTGGTCTGTACGAGGTGATGGAGGTGTTATTGGGTCTGCCTGGTCTGTACGAGGTGATGGTGTTATTGGGTCTGCCTGGTCTGTACGAGGTGATGGTGTTATTGGGTCTGCCTGGTCTGTACGAGGTGATGGAGGGGTTATTGGGTCTGCCTGGTCTGTACGAGGTGATGGAGGTGTTATTGGGTCTACCTGGTCTGTACGAGGTGATGGTGTTATTGGGTCTGCCTGGTCTGTACGAGGTGATGGTGTTATTGGGTCTGCCTGGTCTGTACGAGGTGATGGAGGGGTTATTGGGTCTGCCTGGTCTGTATGAGGTGATGGAGGTGTTATTGGGTCTGCCTGGTCTGTACGAGGTGATGGAGATGTTATTGGGTCTGCCTGGTCTTCTGTACGAGGTGTTTAAGGGTCCGCTGGGCTGGCCTGGTCTGCACGAAGTGAGACCTGCCTTGCCTGTAAGAGGTGTTGGATGTACAGTAGAGGTTTCTCGTCTCTCACCACGGTGATCCTAGTTAAAGTCAGGCCAAAATAAAACCGGGATTTTTTTGCAAGATGTTAACGGAGTGGACGTTTGCCTTGAGCTGGAGTGTTTTCTCGGGATCCTCTAAGTTCACTCTCATATTCATTCCATCATCATTGCTCCATTCTCATTTAATCGCCCTCAAGGTCTAATAACCCCCACGTTAAGCTGTAAATTAGTTCATTCATTCCGTTAGTTATTTTATTTTGCAGGAAGGGCCCCAGGGTGAATGTAATTGCAATAGACCAATGAGTTATGTAAGTGTGTAAATTGCGTAAAACTGCACAGTTGAACCAATGTGAGTGAGCTCAGGCAGCAGAATAGTCAGCATGCATGTTTAGTTTTACTTTTTTTTATTGGTGTCTGTGCAGTGTGTCTAGTTACACATACACTGTGGTTTATTTATTTCCCGCTCAAGTGAATTCTGTATGAACTCGGGAGACTGTGTGGGATGGGACGATGGACGATGGACGATGTGCGCAGGGCGAAGACCATCAAGAACGTGGTGTGCGTGAACGAGGAGCTGACGGCGGAGGAGTGGAAGCGGCGCTACGAGAAGGAGAAGGAGAAGGTGGCGAGGCTCAAGGGCAAGCTGGAGAAGCTGGAGCTGGAGCTGAGCCGGTGGCGCTCAGGCGAGACGGTCAACCTGGAGGAGCAAGTCAACCTGCAGGTGCGTGCCCCAGCGCTGCTCGGCCTCTCGCCCCTCTCCCGGGGTCGCGAGTCTCGCTAGCTTGTGAGACGCACTGTTCAGGGGTCGTCCGTCAATCACGTGATGATGTTTTTTTAGCAAATTTTTAACCCCCCCCCCTCCTCCCCCCTAGTGATTTGTGGTGAGGTTTCAGACTACCCCCCTCCCCCCGCCCCCCCCCTCAATAAATCACGTGTATTTTTTTGGGTACAAAATATTTTTTTAAAAATTTAATAATATTATCATCTTTAAATATGGGTATAATCTAATTTAATTCTGGAAAATTAAAGCACAGTGATCAAAAAATGTCCAGACACACATCATTAAGGTTGCAGGTTTATTTTTTCACTGGCATAAAAATTAATAAAAGGAAAGGCTTGTTGTATGTGATTTACGCATGTATTCGGCGCCAAAATCACAGTCTTACTGGCGACTGGCAAGCCGAGCCGGGTGGTTCATGTTGCGGCGGCCGGGTGGGGATATTGTTGCCTGGCTACGGCGAGTCAAGGTCACGCGTCGCTTTTCGGTTTAGTAGAAATCGCGCGAAAAAATTAATACACGTGATATCTTTCTACACCCCCCTCCCCCCTTGTGATTTTTCGTGATTTTTCCCGGCCCCCTCCCCCCTTTCAAGCCTCACGTGATTAATGGACGATCCCTTAGGCACCAGCCTACTCAGGGTTTTATTTGAGTTAGTGATGATAAGTGCGATGCTCGTTGTTGCTTCTATCGCTGTATCGCCTCTAAGCGAAAGGCTGTGGACTGGTGCGCAGTCTTCTCATCGTGCACAGGACAAGTATGATATCTGAGCGGTTACCACAAAATTATATTGTGGATAAATGAAGATAAAGGTTTAATGCAAGGTCTCTTCAGTGCTTTCTTAAGAATCTTCACCAGGAATTTCATACCTAAATATTATTCTGAAAACACTTGCTTTAGCCATTTTCAATTTTCTAAAAATACAGTTTAAAAACAAAATATGGAATCAGGATATTGTGCAGGTGTTCATGTTCCGGTTACTCTAAATATTACATGATTTCGATTGGAGACCAAGACTCTAAGGAATTATGTTTTAAGACAGTTAGAATCACTTCATATTACTGATCTGAAGTGTGATTCTAAAATGAACAGAAAACTGCCTTGTTAAATGCAATTTCAAGGCAATTATTAAATTTTTGTACTGTATCAGACAATAATAGCATTAAACTTCCTCCTTGTTTTAGTGATAATCAGATTGTTTTAGCCTGCGCATAATTGTCTTGTACTTGAATGTATTAAACATTTGACCGGCTTGTGATATAGACCTAAGTACCGATAATTCTTAATTTTGAAAAATCTGTAACTCATTAGATACCCCAGAAAAGTAACTTTACGTTTGAACAGTGAAATTAATAAAAATTATTCAGTTTAAAATCAGTTGTATATAGGTTTTTTTGGAACCCCACACATTGCAACGTAATGATAATTTCACTGTAGTTTTTGTTACACCCATTTGTTTTGTATTGTAATGTAGTTAGTTGTCTTCTAGGTTAATAAACAATATTTTATCTATAATTTAGGTCTGTGTGAATTCTAGTTTTTTGATGCAAAGCGAAAATCAAATCAAAATTTTAAAATTTTTGCTCGGCAAAGCTGTATTACACTTATTAAATAAAATTCAGGATTGAAGTAACAAATGTAATGGTTTATAGCTTGTAGTGTTTGAGCTGATTAATAAGTAATTAACAAATTAGGTCCTAAATATAACACCACTTAATAAAAATTATAAAATAGCACTCACAATGTATTAATATTGAGCATTCATAAACCAATTTTTTTTCACATAACCAACTTTATTCAATCAAAATATATATATAAAAAAAAAATGGTTTATAAGCAAAC
This sequence comes from Bacillus rossius redtenbacheri, assembly GCF_032445375.1. Lineage (NCBI taxonomy): Eukaryota > Metazoa > Arthropoda > Insecta > Phasmatodea > Bacillidae > Bacillus > Bacillus rossius. The sequence goes on along the minus strand of NC_086338.1, from coordinate 51,422,794 downwards.
GTTAGGCATCTGATTTTTCAAATCTTTGCCAAAAAAACGCGAAGATTCAAAGTAGATGCGAAGCTTAACGAATTTAACGAATATCAGATTTCTTTGCGAAGTCAAGTTGGATGTTTGAAAGATCCTGGATTGATTTGCTGGGTGGAAGTTTCGCACAGGCCCGAACGTGAGTGTTGAGTTGTTGTGTGAAGGAGTGCTGGTAGGGATGCAGGGGTGCGAGGGCTGCAGTGTGGAGGGCGAAGGGAGGCGGTGTGCCGCAGGAGGCGGAGGCAGCCACCCCCGTGGCGCCGCCCCCGGAGGCGCCCCCCGCGGTGGTGCTGGGCCCCATGCCCGCCACGCCCAGCGGGGGCGTCATGCTGGGCTCGCTGTCCAACGAGGAGCGGCAGAAGCTGGAGGAGGAGCGGGAGGGCCTGTACCAGCAGCTGGACGAGAAGGACGAGGAGATCAACCAGCAGAGCCAGCTGCTGGAGAAGCTGAAGGAGCAGATGCTGGAGCAGGAGGAGCTGATCGCGGCCACGCGGCGCGACTACGAGCTGCTGCAGCAGGTCTGTCCTGGGGAGGGTTGGTGAGGGTAGGGATTCCTGCATCTGTCCTGAGGAGAGACGAACCATTGTGATGGTGAGGGTGGGAATTCCTGCATCTGTCCTGGGGAGAGACGAACCATTGTGTTGGTGAGGGTAGCAATTCCTGCATCTGTCCTGGGGAGGGACGAACCATTGTGTTGGTGAGGGTAGCAATTCGTGCATCTGTCCTGGGGAGAGACGAACCATTGTGTTGGTGAGCATGGCAATTCTTTGGTTTTTTTTTATGAGAGCCTTCCAGCAAACACCAAGTGTGTGATTATTCCTGAACAATCGATCTTCCCAAGAATCTTTATGGCTTTGGCACTGTTCATTGGTTCCCAGAGTTTGGCCATTAAGAACCGACAATTCTCTCCTAAATTTTCCAACTGCAGAGTAATGCCCTTTGGGACATTCAAATATACCAAGGAAAAATGTTAATACATTAATGTGACAGAATATTTATGTTAAAAAAATTTCAGGGTAAAAAAAAAAAAATTGGTTGTCTGTAAAGTCGGTTTACGGACGATAGTTTAACGTGACAACGTCATAACAAAACATTGATGTAATGTTTGATCCAGAAGAATGGAAATATCATATTCGGCCTGAGACTGAGCCGTAATAGGTTTTTGCAACCAAACCATTTAGGCATTAAAAATATTATATTCTTTGAGGAAGAATTTTTTTTTAATTTTTTTATCTTTTGTATGATAAAATCTACCTCTGAATATTTTTATGAATAAAATTGAATCATTTTTATTGAATTATCACTATTTTGTATGGTTACAAAGGAGTGAAATGAAATGTACAATTTAATTAATAAATTTACTTTTATTTGCATTCATTATTCAAATATATTTATTACTTTTGAAATGTTACGTGCACTGTATTTATTTTTACAAGTTCAAAAAAAAATTTCGCATCTGCTGGGTTTCGAACCGACAACCTTACGATAGAAAATAGCGCCGCTGACCGCTAAGCCACGAGGCCATATTTGATAATTGATAGTTTCAGATGTTATACAGTAAAACTTCGTATTTACGTTCTCGTTATTTACGTTTTCCCGCAAATAACGTAATTTTATGTAGGTCCGTTTTATTGTACATTAACTTTTGTGTTGCATTTTCCCTGAAATTACACCGCTAAGTAACCAAAAAACCCGGAATGTACGTTTCAAAACACGGTAAAAATGTAAATACTCGTCACGTTAGTCATAGATGTGAAAAGTTTGAAGTAGTTCGCCTATTGTCTGTAACCTTTCGTTTTGATGTATCGACAAGTTCTATGGTACCTCTCCTCTACTAACGTTTTAATCTTTGCTGCCATAGAGAACTTTCGTAGCAGAACCACAAACGGTTTTATTTATGGTGTCATAGAGCACTCTCGTAGCAGAGCATAGTCCGAAGCGCTGAGCTATCGATACTACCGGAAAGCGCTCATACACAGTACGTATATTTAGTAGTGCTGCATTATGTACAGTACATATCTATGATGGCTTTCATTGTTTACATTAGTCAACGTCCGTTTTGGTTAGCACGTGTTTTTTTATCGTTCACAATATTATTTATGGCAAGATTTTGATTGAAGATGGATAGGTATAAAGTTCCACGAAATACTTTATCTATTGAAGATAAAATTAAAATTATTGAGAAGTTTGACAAGCATGTGGGTACCCGAGTGGTTTTGGCCAAGGAACTGAATATTCCTGTTAGTACTTTAAACACAATAATTAAAAATAGGTAAATGCTGATACATTTTTTTAAGCTAAAATTTAGCATTAACTTCCAATAAAAGTGCTTTCCCACAATTTACACTTTCCCGCAATTTACACTTTTTCCTTGGGGTTCCTTGAAAAGTGCAAATAAGGGGTTTTACTGTATATACCTTTATAAAAATTTTGTTCACGGTAGGGGAATAATATTATTACATTTTAATAACTCGATTTTATAACAAATACGCATGCCAAATACACGAAACTTATTTATAAGGTGTTACAATATTTTTTAAAACATTGTGCAAAAGATCCCGGTTGTAATTTGAATTTTTATTTGTAACTGTAAAACACCATTGTTGGTTCAAAACGTATTTGAATATTCAACATTACTTTTAAATAACCGTACCGATTGTGCTGAAAATCGGTGGACGATCGTTAAATTACATAATATTAATAATTCAAACGACAAAAATATGATTGAAAAGTCAAATCGATGGTCGTTCCAATTGAGTGGAAGAGAGATGCCACGCATGCGTACAATGAGCAAACAGGAACATCCGTAGTGGGACACTTTTTCGTGCGTGCACCCGGCGTTCATCAATTTATTAGACTTTGTCACGTCAAAAATAGGAATACGAATTAAGCAATACAGTAAAAGTCTAGTGCATTAATAAAGTTTTTTTTTTTTTGCAAATGTTAGGAACCCTGAAACATTTTCTGTAAATATACATGCATTAATAAAGTTTTTTTTTTTGCAAATGTTAGGAACCCTGAAACATTTTCTGTAAATATACATTAAAGGACTCGTTGATTTTATGCATTGGCGCAAACATATTTTAAACAAAACTGATTTATCAAAATTTTGTTAAAAATCATATGATAAAATGATATAGTGCTGGTTACACTTTTTATTAAATTCTTGTTGCGGAGGAATCTCGTGTTTTTTTTTAAAACGAAATTGACCTGGAAATACGACCATGAAGTGCTGTGTCAGCGCCATGAGGTGCTCTGCGATATGCTGGAATGCAGGGTTGACAGGTGGGGGGTGTGTGTGCGGCAGGAGATGAACAAGATCCAGCAGGAGAACGAGAGTGCCAAGGAGGAGGTGAAGGAGGTGCTGCAAGCGCTGGAGGAGCTGGCCGTCAACTACGACCAGAAGAGCCAGGAGGTGGAGACCAAGAACAAGGAGTTCGAGTCGCTCACCGAGGAGCTCATGCAGAAGCAGGTGCGTGCTTCTCCGCCTGTCGCTCCTGCACACGGACCTTCTCCGCCTGTCGCTCCTGCACAAGGACCTTCTCTGCCTGTCGCTCCTGCACTAGGACCTTCTCCGCCTGTCGCTCCCGCACTAGGACCTTCTCCGCTTGTCGCTCCCGCACTAGGACCTTCTCCGCCTGTCGCTCCCGCACGAGGACCTTCTCCGCCTGTCGCTCCCGCACGAGGACCTTCTCCGCCTGTCGCTCCCGCACGAGGACCTTCTCCGCCTGTCGCTCCCGCACGAGGACCTTCTCCGCCTGTCGCTCCCGCACGAGGACCTTCTCCGCCTGTCGCTCCCGCACGAGGACCTTCTCCGCCTGTCGCTCCCGCACGAGGACCTTCTCCGCCTGTCGCTCCCGCACGAGGACCTTCTCCGCCTGTCGCTCCCGCACGAGGACCTTCTCCGCCTGTCGCTCCCGCACGAGGACCTTCTCCGCCTGTCGCTCCCGCACGAGGACCTTCTCCGCCTGTCGCTCCCGCACGAGGACCTTCTCCGCCTGTCGCTCCCGCACGAGGACCTTCTCCGCCTGTCGCTCCCGCACGAGGACCTTCTCCGCCTGTCGCTCCCGCACGAGGACCTTCTCCGCCTGTCGCTCCCGCACTAGGACCTTCTCCGCCTGTCGCTCCCGCACGAGGACCTTCTCCGCCTGTCGCTCCCGCACGAGGACCTTCTCCGCCTGTCGCTCCCGCACGAGGACCTTCTCCGCCTGTCGCTCCCGCACGAGGACCTTCTCCGCCTGTCGCTCCCGCACGAGGACCTTCTCCGCCTGTCGCTCCCGCACGAGGACCTTCTCCGCCTGTCGCTCCCGCACGAGGACCTTCTCCGCCTGTCGCTCCCGCACGAGGACCTTCTCCGCCTGTCGCTCCCGCACGAGGACCTTCTCCGCCTGTCGCTCCCGCACGAGGACCTTCTCCGCCTGTCGCTCCCGCACGAGGACCTTCTCCGCCTGTCGCTCCCGCACGAGGACCTTCTCCGCCTGTCGCTCCCGCACGAGGACCTTCTCCGCCTGTCGCTCCCGCACGAGGACCTTCTCCGCCTGTCGCTCCCGCACGAGGACCTTCTCCGCCTGTCGCTCCCGCACGAGGACCTTCTCCGCCTGTCGCTCCCGCACGAGGACCTTCTCCGCCTGTCGCTCCCGCACGAGGACCTTCTCCGCCTGTCGCTCCCGCACGAGGACCTTCTCCGCCTGTCGCTCCCGCACGAGGACCTTCTCCGCCTGTCGCTCCCGCACGAGGACCTTCTCCGCCTGTCGCTCCCGCACGAGGACCTTCTCCGCCTGTCGCTCCCGCACGAGGACATTCTCCTTTTGGAGCATACATTTAAAAATCCCTATAAAAACATTTAACTTTTAATAATAGTATATTTACAGTGCTTTTCATTAAGTGCACTGGAGTAGTTGTAAGAAACTGGACTAGTATTCCAGAGGATCCGAGTTAAATCCTTGGTTAAAGACCTGGGAACTCAGCTTATTCTTCTAGTGTCACGGTAAATTCAATGTCCTAGGTGTGCTCAACCCAATTTTTGCTTTTACATTTGGCTTATTTCTTTGTGGAAACCTTTCTGGTTCTTGTTAATAAGCACTACCTGATTCACTTACTTCTCTCCTAGCTAGGCATCGCTGGCTCACGGTCGCAGAGGGGCGTGTCCAAATAACTGTGATATAATCGTGAACTCAGTGCAATAGTGTGAATCAGAATAATTTCTGTACTTCTGATTTCTTTCCCCAAAATGACTGAATATGGTGCAATGATTTGGCTGTCAGTGAGGCATAAACTAAATAATAGAAATGGGCGAATCAACACCTCAAATACCATCAAATCCTTAAAAGTATTAGATACTCAAGGACAAAGATTCTAAGAAGAATTAAAGTAAACTAAAAAATTCAACACTGATAACTACTGAATTTACTTGGTAAAATTTTTTCTTCGTACCTGTCCTGTACCATTTTATCCTGGAAATTTAGTTTGTGAAACAAACATTTAAAGGGTTGAATGTTTCAACACCATAGTTAATATTATTAATTTTTTTTTTTGGTATATTTTATTTTTGACCTTTGAGATCTAGATTTGGATTCAATGGGGTGTATTCGAGGAACTCTTTGCGATATGAATTGGAGATATGGTTTAAAAAAAAATTTGTGTTTGACCCATTACTAGAGACCGGAAAAATTCGCGGGTTCAATGACCTCCAGGATAGACTCCAATATCCTCTACACACTCGGGCAAATGCCACCTGTTCATCGGCTGCCGACTTGCGAGTCATCTCGACTGGGTGGGCCTGCGATTCGACACTTCTACGAGCGAGGATCTCTAATCGGCCCTCCGTCCTCCAGATTAACAGTGAACCAGTGACAGAAGCAGCGCTGATGTATACTTATTTGAATTTTAGCGTAGCACGAAATAAACCAGCGAATTTTTTCCGGTCTCTACCAGTTACTGCCGAGTGACGCGAAACTATGTCGACGGCGTTTTGCAGTCGGCCCTGAACACAACGTCGTCGGAGCTGCAGCAGCTCAAGGACATGTCGTCGCACCAGAAGAAGAGGATCACGGAGATGCTGACCAACCTGCTGAAGGACCTCGGGGAGATGGGCGTGGCCATCGGTGGTGACGGGGAGCTCAAGGTGAGGCGCGGTCGTCCCGGGACCGCGCGCTGGACGTCGTCCGGTGCCCTCGCACGCTCCTCTCTCCGTCTCTCTCTCTCTCCCTCTCTGTCGTTCGCAGATCAACGCGGACAACAACGGCAAGCTGGAGGAGGAGTTCACGGTGGCACGGCTCTACATCTCCAAGATGAAGTCAGAGGTGAAGAACCTGGTGCAGCGCTGCCAGGGCTTGGAGTCCCACCAGGTCGACAGCAACAAGAAGGTGGGTGGGGACCTTCCGGAGCGAACCTCTTTTCTTTCGGGAAAAAATATTGAAATTTTTTTTTTGGTATTAGGTCGTTGCAATGTGTGATCGGGGCAGGAAATTTTCGCGAAAAAACCTGAACGCCTACTAGACTGCAACAAGGTATACCCACACCAGCGGTTTCTTCCCTGTGATTGGCGGCCGTCTGCGAGAGAAGTCGTTGCCTTGTATGCACGAGCCACTAAGGACGAGTTTGCTTCCGCACTGAATTAGTGTGATAGGTTGTTGTAACAATAGACATGCACCTCAAAGTAACTCGCCCAATCACGAAACACAGACAATGCTACAGTGTTTTAACTTCCAGCTACTCTCGGGATCTTTTCGCGAAATTTTCATGGCCCTAGTGATCGGGTTCGTGCTCATCTTGTTTGTTGGCGAGGTGGGACCGGAAAGTTGAATTTGGTTTCCTTTACCACCATTTGCTGTTTTAGTAAACAATTTTTTTTTTTTATTTTTTTTTTTTAAATTAGGGATGTTTGAAATTTTGGTCATGAATAGTCAGGGAAATGTTTTTGCAGATTTGTGGTGAAACCCTCAATAGGCTTGTAGGCAAAAAGTAAAATTCTATTTGCTGATAACCAGTGGCGTAGCCAGGATTTGTGTATGAGGGGTGTTAAGAAGAATTGCCCCCGTATCAAAGCGGGGGGTCCGGGGGTCCTCCCCCGGGAATATTTGGATTTTAAGGTGTAAAATAGTGCTATTTTAGCAGTTTTGGGTACTTAAATTTAAATATTGTAACGGTAAAATTTTTATTAATTTTTAATATAAAATTTGTTTGAGTAATGGCTGAGGTTGGATGCAGTGGTTAGGTGAGAGTGCCGGACTGCGCAGATGTCGGAGAACGAGCGGGAGCTGGCGGAGTGCCGGCTGCTGATCTCGCAGCACGAGGCGCGCATGCGCTCGCTGCAGGAGAGCATGCGCGAGGCGGACAGCAAGAAGCGGGCGCTGGAGGAGGACGTGGACTCGCTCCGAGAGGAGTGTGCCAAGCTGAGGGCAGCGGAGCAGGTCCACGCCGTGGCGAGCCGCGAGAAGGCAGAGGAGAGGGCGCAGGCCGGCAAGATGAAGGTGGCGCTGGAGGTGCAGATGGACCAGCTCCGGGACGCCCACCAGCGGCAGGTGGCCGCCCTGCGGGACGAGGTCACGGAGAAGCAGGCTGCCATCAACGAGCTCAAGGAGTGAGTGCCCGTCGTCCGCCTCTCCCAATCCCGTCTTTTCCGACCGATACAGACACCTTCGAATATATATACTGTACATAAGTCGCGAGTGGATAGGATTTACTCTACGTTTCTCAGGAGCGTATGATCAGCAGCTTTGGGAACCTCACCGCTGCAGTGCGGCTGCCGTTAACGCCCCGCATCGTCTTGGGTTGTTATCTGCACGTTAGGGCGCAGCACTGTCGCCCGCTGTCATTCCCCCGCCATACCCCCCAACCCAACATTCACTGCAGCTCGAGGTCGTTCGACGGGAGGGGGAAGGGGGTGTTTGAAGAGTTCGACACTTGTCCGCCAGGGACCACACCACGAGTCGATGCCCTGGAGATGGTGGCGATTGGCGGCGGTGAATTAACCGACTACCTCAAAACCGTATTAGAAATTTTTACCTGGGCTGGCGACTTCTATACAGCATATATATATTCAAATCAGATACCTAGGGACATCTGCATTTTGCGATTTCATTTCGTGTCAAGGTATTCCACAAAACACTGTAGCTTTTTCTATGAGTCACGGCAAATTGTGAGGGTGCAGCAGTACGGTGACCACATTCTCATTGGCCCCCCGTCAAGAGCGGGACGGCACCTCTCACCGACCTCGGCCAATAACCAAAGGAGAAAAGCTACAGCATTTTGTGAAATACCTTGACATGAAATGTATTCGCGAAATACATGTGTCTCTAATAATAAGGTTTGACTGTTACGTTGCTTCCTGAAGGGCTTGCAAACAGATCCCTGGATACCCCGCCCTTGGTGACGGGAGAGGGAAGTGCAATGCTGATGTAGTGACGGTGGTGGTTGTTCGCAGCATGAACCAGAAGTCCAGCCTGGCACTGCAGCAGATGCAGCAGGACTACGAGAAGCTGAAGCAGGAGGAGACGGAGAAGAGCAGCAAGCTGCAGGAGCTGATGTGAGTGATGCTACGAGCACGTCCGTGTCTCCCTCCGGGGAAGGAAGTCTGGGTTTGATTCCCCGCCCGGGGGGTTTCCTCGGGGTACTCCCGTTTCTCCAACCAGTGTTATCTTTCAGTGCTCCATCACCGTTTATCCCCTCATCTGTCGAGCACGGTTCCAGAGAGGGGTGGTGGGGGCGACATATCCCTCCCGAGCATGAATATTTGAGGGTATATTAATGTTTTTTTTTTTTTTTTTAAATACTTAAATTCATGTGTTCAACTTTTTACTAAATCGCCAAAATTTTGTATGAAACTATTAAAGTTCAAGATTTGAGACCATAAATTTATAAGTATTCCAAAGCTAAACTTTTAAAAGCATTTTTTCTTTGTAGGACAGCCACACATGAAACATCATCCTTAAGCCCCCTTGTCATATGTCCATGATGATTTGGATGCAAATTTTTTTTTTTCTTAGTGGTAGCTACTTAGACATACACAGGTTTCTAGCTGAGGTCACCATCTTTGCACTAATAGATAAAAAAATTTTTAATACAGCTAATTTATCATTTAAGAATAATTGAAAAAAACTGTTAGCTAAATTAATATTGAGTTCAAACTACTGTGAACTACGACTGCACCACTGGCCAGTGTTGTTTTGTTGAAGCAGTGTACCTGTTTTTGGTAGGAGATTCCCCTTCACAATGATACAGTAAAAAATTATTTTTTCAAATTTTCAAAAGTATGAAAACTTTAAGTGAAGTATGCTCTTACCTTGAAAAAAAAATTTGGTGAGAACATAAATAAGTGTATTTACTAAATATTTAGTAAAGCAAAAGTAATATTACAATAATCTATTTAAAAACTATGCTGCAAAGTAAATATAACTGAGTAATTGCATTGTTTGTTGCTGATTGCGTAGCCTGACGAACGAGAGGCGAGAACAGGCCCGCAAGGACCTCAAAGGGCTGGAAGACACTGTGGCTAAAGAGCTTCAGACACTGCACAACTTGCGCAAGTTGTTCGTCCTGGACTTGCAGGCAAGAATCAAGAAGGTGAGTACCCGTTGCACACATCACACATATTATTATGAAGCCTCTTAACTCGAGTTTTCAGGTTATATAAATTAAAAAAAAAAAAATTCCCATTACTTGTATTTATACTGTACTAGCATCACCACTGTAGCCCATCGAATATCAAACTTAGTTATATAGATACTTGTCGAAAATATCACCTCTTAACACTACTAGAAACTCATTTTTCAGGTAACATAAATTTGAAAAAAATATTTTCCCATTACATGTATTTCTACTGTACTAGCATCAACTCTATAGCCCATTTTTAATCTCAAATTTAGTTGTAAATATCATGGGTTGGCGCAAAACTAAAATCAGTATGTGAAGTTTCGGTTTTTAACACGTGTGATCGCTGTGCACTTGTTAGTTTTTTCTCTGTGATAAAACTTTGCTTTTGAATGGAGAACTACTCTGAGGTTTGTGAAGGTGACTGTGAATGACGGGCTGCACGTGTGTGTGTGTGTGTGTGTGTCCAGTCTGTGAGCGCGGAGGACAACGAAGACGACGGCGGCTCGCTGGCCCAGAAGCAGAAGATCAGCTTCCTGGAGAACAACCTGGACCAGCTGACGAAGGTGCACAAGCAGCTGGTGCGGGACAACGCAGACCTGCGCTGCGAGCTGCCCAAGCTGGAGAAGAGGCTGCGGGCCACCATGGAGCGCGTCAAGGTCTGGGCTCCCTCCCGTCCACCTCCCCGCCTCACCCCCCTTCGCTTGACCGCGTTCACCCAAAATAATGCCGCGATTCTTTACCAAAACTTCTGGAACTTGAGAGCGAGGGTCTCATTGTAATTAGAGATGTACGAGTCGAGCCAATCTGAGGTCAGTTATAATACTTATGAGTTGGGTCGAGCCAAGCTGAGGTCAGTTATAATTAGAGACACGGAAATTTCGCGAATCGCGATATCGCGAAATAACACCGCAATTTACCTTAATTCGCGACAAAACACCGAAATCGCACAGCATCGAGAAATAAAACTGATAATAATGAATTAGACCACCCATGCAAGACATCGCGAAAAACAAGTAAACACGACGTTGACGGCACATCGCCATTTTTCTAAGTTTCAACATGGCCGCTTTGTAGAAATGAAAGTAAATAATGATTTACAGTATTCCCGTCACGTAATCATTACAATTTGAAACGAAAGCAGTAATTGCAATCATAAACTAATTAAAAAGAGAAAAATGTACCTGAGCATCAACACAAAGTTAATAAAAAATACCGGCGATGTTTTCAACACAATATAGCTGCCATGATTTTCAACCCGCTGTATTTACACATTAATCTTGTAGAGAAATATAAAATTTTAATTCTTCCTTTCATGTTGAACAGTTAACAACCTCATGCTTTCAACTACGTTTGACTGGCTTGGCAACCTACTCGTTAGAGCTGTAGGTGTAGCAAACCGTATGTATGTATTCGGTACTGACTGAGTAACGGGTGCGCCATCTAGTATCGAGTAACGAAACGTTACACACGGCTGGATTTCGTTACTCACATTTTTCGTATGTTTTACGCATGCGCGCGCATATTCGATGAATTTACGTTACAAAGAACGATGTTTGTTTATTAAGTATAATATGGAAATTTGTCGTCCAAGTTTTTTACTGTTTATAAGAAAGTATTTTTTACAAATTAGAAATATGTATGTTTTTGTTATTTATTATCGCTTATTTTCACGTTTTTTGTTGTTTTTATCTTAAAAGAGATAATATAATAAAACCGCTCTAATGAGATTTAATTGTTTCTTGGTTAACAAAAACTGTTAATTATCAAATATTGTTAATTGTTTATATTCTATTTATTATTATTTACGTGACGTCATACTGTACGCGTACGCAATACGACTCGATTCGTTGCTGCAACATAACATTGCATGTTATGCGGTATCAGAAGTAACGAGTAACGTAGCGACACGATAGTAACGAGTACTAATTGTTATAGTAACGAATACATACGGGTACACTTTTTTTCGTTACTTTTACACCTCTACTACTCGTAAACATGAACACATGGCACTACGCCGATTGATAAGCAAAATCAGTGACCTTTAACTGCCGTAACTACACTTCTCAGCAAATGCAATACGACCGCAGAGCAAGTGAATACGGCGTCAACGGGACAAAGAACAGCAGCAAGAAATATTAAAAGAATACTAAGTTGAGACATGCCGTGCCGAGGCAGCGCGCTAGGCGACACCGGGCCGTGCCGAGGCAGCGCGCTAGGCGACACCGGGCCGTGCCGAGGCAGCGCGCTAGGCGGCACCGGGCCGTGCCGAGCTGTTTCAAGCCTACAATTTTTATTTGCCAATAGTGTTGACTTTAGAGTGCAGTATACGAGTATACGCCGTGCCACTATTATTTAGCCAAGCAAAACTTGTAGGCCATAAAACCATTCTCAAAAGTTAAAGTAAACATGAAAAACCAAAACAGCGAAATAAAACCGAAATTTGATTTTTTCAAAACGAAATTTAAGGAAAAATAAAACCATTTTTACGGGACTCTAGTTATAATACCTACGAGTCGAGTCGAGCCTAGCTGAGGTCAGTTATAATACCTACGAGTCGGGTTGAGCCTAGCTGAGGTCATAATACCTACGAGTCGGGTTGAGCCGAGCGTAGCCTAGATGAGGTCAGTTATAATACCTACGAGTCGAGTCGAGCCTAGCTGAGGTCAGTTATAATACCTACGAGTCGAGTCGAGCCTAGCTGAGGTCAGTTATAATACCTACGAGTCGGGTCGAGCCGAGCCTAGCCTAGCTGAGGTCAGTTATAATACCTACGAGTCGGGTCGAGCAGAGCCTAGCCTAGCTGAGGTCAGTTATAATACCTACGAGTCGAGTCGAGCTGAGCTGAGGTCAGTTATAATACCTACGAGTCGAGTCGAGCCTAGCTGAGGTCAGTTATAATACCTAAGAGTCGAGTTGAGCCTAGCTGAGGTCAGTTATAATACCTACGAGTCGAGGAATTTTTTACAAAAAAAGGTGTTAAAATGCATGTAAAATTAATAATTTTTGTTGTAGACAAAAATAGACATCCACCATTTTTAATATAGACAATGATGTGATGGTGTATGGCCCAACACTTTCCTGTTCATGCTGAACAGCCATACTATCGATAGCCACTATAGATGTAAAATCCAGACAAAATATTCTACTTTCATATTTTGTTTGCTATGTTACAAATCTATAACGTACATCAGGCCATTTAAAATTGGCGTATTTTTCATTAAGTAGCAGAATAAACTTTTTTGGGCAGTGTAAATTATCTTTAAGAAAACTGTGATAATGAAATATGTTACACTACACAGTTGCACTTGTCAAATATGTATCGAGTTATAAGAAAAAGATTGTCGAGTCTCATCCTTTCAAGTAAAATAACTTGACTTTTGATTTAAATCGAGCTTTGCCTGCTCGCTTGACTTGGCTCAGATTTTGTGCATCTCAATCTTTCTCTAATTATAACTGCAAACTTGTATCATGCCATTGGGAACAGCTTAGTTGAAAAATTACGAGCTCTGCCTCCTTGTGCCACTTCAGACTGCTGTTAACTGCCTCTCGAACCTTCGGTTAGTCGTGTCACTTGTGCCACTTAAGTTAAGGGCTTCCTGAACCTCCGCACACGCATGACAGATGAGCGAATGGGGGAATGGTGGATGGGTGATGAGGGAGAGGGGTTAAATGTAGTTTGTTGTATGGTTCCTTCCACTCCTCTTCACCATGGCTGCTGGCGAAGATATCCCCTCCCCCTCCCAGGGTATCACAGACCGCTACCTTATATCACTGCATTCCTTGCCATGTGACCTAACTGCTTCCACCCACCACCACTTTTGAACTGCAGTCATACAAAAATTCTAACCGTTGGCTTGGAATGTTTTAGGAGGTAGTGTAAAATCACTATTGATGAAAGTGGAATCAAAAAAAAAAATCTAGTAAAATCTGAATAAATTTACTAATTTAACTTTCAAGTGCTACATACTTGCATTTGCGATTTTCACTTCATAGTCGTTCGCATAAACTCATCAAAAAGTTTTGGGTCACATTATTTTTGGGTAAACGCTGTATTAATCCTGTAGTTAAATTAACTTGTGTTTGGATTGTTCTCTACCGTGAGTTTCCTGTACTTGCTTCTGTGATGGAATGAAGGTCTCTTGTGGTGGGGATAAGAAAAAGAGTGTGTGAAGCATTGATTCATGTGGCATGCAATCCTTTAACGCTCATGTTGCTGTTCGGTGTGTGTAGGCCTGTGCCAGAGAGGGGTCGTACATTCGCTCCGAATACCAGTACCTGACAAGTTGAGACACTCGTTTCATTACTGTTCTAGTGCCTTGCATGTTCCTTGTGTTGTACTAGGAGTCTGCGAGTATTTAAAAATATTCAATATTCGGGAATAATTTAATATTATATTCAACATTTTTGAATAAATAGGCCTATACCATGTGGGACTCGTTAAAAAATAAAAAAAATAAAAAATAGGGTGTTTGAGTCTAATAGGATTTTTTGAGAGAAATTTGGATTAGTTTTCTGCAACTTTTTCACACATTGTTTTCAAATTTAACAAATAATCAGTGGTAATGATGCAAAAATTATTAATACTTGTTTTATGTATATAATCAGACCAACTAAACAACTCAAACTTAAAATTTTCTTGTTTATGTTCCTTTATTTTACACCTCATTATTTTGGCTGCATGTTTATTTTACTTTGTTTTGAATCAATTTTTCTTGGGCTCCCGTGAAGCGTGAAAAAAAAAAACTATGTTGAAATTTTATTAGAAAAATATTCAATATTCGTGAATATTGTGGTATTTAATTCACATAAAAAAAACTTTCGCAGAAATCTAGTTTGCACACTCATGGTACTGAGGTGTTGTCTGTGTTAAATATTTGTACAATTTTAATTACTATTTTCCTGTAGTGTGTTAAATGTTGCACTGTTAAGCCGTGATAATCTACGTGTGAGGACGTCTGAAGATTATAGTAGTCTCCACACAGATGTTTAGACTTGGGGGTTTCATACAGTGTAAATAAGCCAAAAAATTTTAACATTTACATGCATTTAGTAAAATCTTACTCTGCTACACATATATAGTGCAACTGCAATTTAATTTTATTAAACCCTTCATGATATAACCAAATGGTTGTAGTGCAAGGATTTCATTTGTTAATACTGTAGCACTCTATCCCTGTGAGGTGACGCATCTGGTTGGGGGAAAGTTGCCAGTCCCCAAAACAAAATGCTGACAGTTCTAACCCATTTTTAATGAAGTAGTGGTTTTCTCTATGGTAAAACTGCGGTTAGTGCCAACACTACGGATGTTATTTATGACCCAAACACCGGCGTTGAATCCAGCTTTTAACGTATTCCGGTCTAAGGAAAAATAATTTTGAATGGAATCTTTAAAGTTTTTTAATTTTTCTGAAGATGATGAATTTTAGTCTTTGATTTGACTTTCACTTTCCAAAGCTTTGTACACCCATACCCTGTAATAGTTATTTCTCAAGGGTCATATGTGTGTAGCTTTTGAAATGCATGTTTTTTTTTTTTTGCATGAATTAATTTTGCATAGACATTTTTAGGGTTGTGGTAATAACCTGTATTGATATCAGTGTTAATATTTGACTTTGGATATGAGAGAAAAAATGTGTTCAAATGTAGGCTACCTTGAATTTAAGATAACCTTGATTGAAGTCTAGTTTTTGTGGTTCCCAAATTTTTCAGTTCTAGTTCTTTAAAATACCCAACTCAAAACTATTTTTTTTTTAACATTTTTTACTTTACAATCTGAAATGTTTTTATTACATGCAAAAAAAAAAACACTTAATTTTAATGTTATCATGTTAGGATGTAAAAACTCACGGAAGTATGAATGTCATAGAGGGGCATAATAGGGAACCAATAACACCATCTTGTTTTCAACAGTTTTGGCCATTAATTTTTTTTTCTTTTCAAAATTTGATATTCTTAAAGCTTATTGATTTGATTAAATATTTGAAGTTGTTAGTTACCTATCTTTTAATGTGTGATCTCTTGAATTATGATTTTGGCAGTTATGCACTTTTAAGTGAAATTATATAAAGAAAGAACAGATCACATTGTTGGGTCATAAAAAAAAGCATTTTAAAGTGCAAACTTTTAAGGACAAATGACATAATTCTATGTAAAAATATAGCTTCTCTGTCGTGATATGGAAGACAACAGGGATTTGCGTGTTCCAGAAATAAATTTTTAAGCTTTTTTAAATAGTGTTTGGTTTTTATGGGTTTAATAGCAATACTCTTACATTTCTGCATTTGTAATTTGCTAAATTGACTAAATAATGAGTTACATTGGATATTATTTATTTTTATATATATATATTTATTTATTTATTTATTTATAGATAGCAAATTCAATTTTATAAATCTGGGAACAATTTAAATGGGTAGAAATCTTAATAATTTTAGATTCCATAATTTTATGTAAGATCTGAATCATTCTTCTTTTTTTAAGATTAGCAGTATTTGCATGGTCCTTTTTGTGTTGCTATTGGTTTTAAAAGAATGCATGCAGAGGTATAACAATTTTTACACTCATCATTAAGTAGTCTAGACAGGGGAAAAGGTTTTGAAATAATGTTGTTTGATTAGGTATAACTGCATGAAAAGGTGATTTTTTTGACCAAAGTTTAATGCAAGAAAAGTGCAATGCAGGAAAAATGAGGTCGCATTATAGGCTTCAAATTTAGCAAGCAGAGAATGTGTTGACGAGGACCGAATAAGAGCAGTAGTAGAACTCGAAGCTCCAGCATCGAAAGAGCTGCAACGTTGTATGGGAATGTTCAACTATGTTTGACAAGTCATTCCAAATATGTCTGCCTTAACCTCACTCCAAAATCATATCAGGGTAAATGTATGTTTTTTTTTATTTACAGACCATAATCTTTCATGACTTCATTAGATAAGTAAAACATCTTCACCATCTCTACTGAGTCGTAGCACTAAGCAGTTAAGCTAGGGACCACAAGAGTCCAGCATTTACCTGCTTTGGAATGACAATATGCGAAAATAAGAACATGGATGGTATCAGGCACACTTTCCCTAGCGTTTTACTTATTTCATTCAGCATACCCAGTTTATATTCTGTGCAAAATAATCTTTAAAATATTTTTTGTACAGCCTTCATTAAAAATGGAGATTATGGTAATTGTTCTGTATCTTGTATCTAAGTTTAGTCCTTGATCCTATAGCATGATACTAGTGTATATTTTGATTCTGTGAGACAAAATGCTTGCTATTTTGATTTAGTGTGTCACAAGATCCTGTACATAAAAAAAAAAAATAAAAATAAAATCACAATACAAACAAATCATGTCGTTACTTATGAACATTTTTTCTTTCATATTCAACTTTGGTTCTTAATTAATTATTATAACACAAGTCCAGGATTTTTCAATGTACTCAATTAAAACATTATGTAACACAGGATCAATGTATACAGGATCATGCCATTAGGATAAAGGTATAAACTTGATTCAGTACTTTAACAGAGATTATTTATAATGTGGGTTGGCATTTTTGCACCACTAATCAGAGAACTTTGCAATGACTGTGAAATATGTGGCTGTAAACCTGAAGCGCAGGGCCACAATGAACACGATAAACAACAAATCTGATTATGTTTTATTCATCATTCCAGCATGACATAGTTAATAGTACAGGGTTACAGTGCCTCAACAACATTAACACGAACTTTAATATGGTTTGTTGGTAAATCTTCCCATGCCAAATGCGTTTGTAAAATACAGTGTAGAATGCACTATAAACATTGTAGGCCCTGTAGAAAGCATGTATTTCTTGTTGGTAGTTGATGTGCATAAAAACAAAAACATAACATTTAGTCGTCTCTGGCACAAAGTGATATTAATTAAGTTTATTTTAGATAAAAGAAAGCAGTTATACAAAAGAAGTTGCTAGTTGCTATGAAGTGGTTTAAGAGACCATTACTTACTTGCTTTAGATATGTTTTTAAGGGACAGAAAATTTGATTCTCCTGTTAGCTATGAGAAGAATTAAAATTAAATTGTGGTAAATGTACAGTAAAAAAGTTTACCATAAACATAAAATTTTTTTTTTTTACATAAACAGTTTAAGGCACACTCACTACATAAAATATGAAAGTGTACCAACACATTGAACAAAATTTTAATTTTTCAGCATGAAGATTTACCAAGCGGGTAAATATATTTGGAGTTTAGTTTTGTAGGTTTCCATTTTGCTTTCGTTCGTGCGGCATGACGGGATGAAAAAATAGAATCTACTCATTGCGGGCTGTTGGGGGTGCATATTTTGCCGGATTGACGCCACTGCGACCTTTGAGTTTCACGGGCTGCCGAGCGAGTCGGGCCGTTGCGACTCTGGCTGGATGGTTCGAGGAGGTGGATATCGGCATGAAGGCAGCCCCCGGGGTTGTGTTCCAGGCCCTGGAGTCGGCGCTGAAGGACGCGAAGGAAGGGGCGATGAAGGACAGGAAGCGCTACCAGTACGAGGTGGACCGCATCAAGGAGGCCGTGCGGCAGAAGAACCTGGCCAGGCGTGGAGCCACTGCGCAGATCGGTGAGTCTCGCCAGGCTGTCGTCGTGTTCAACTCTGGCTGTGAAAGTTTTTTTTTTTTTTCTGGTGGCAGTGGTTTGTTTTCCACGAGCGCGTAAACTACCAAATGTACTTAAATGTGCGGATTAAATCCATTCTAAAACTCGTCTGATTTTCAGCCTTAAAGTTTCCTTAAAATAAAAAGTTCAACCACAAATATAAAATGTATTTCAGTAAGTATCATACTTTTTTGCAAAGGTAAATGTTCAATATGGTGCGTTCCACAGCCTGTTTTGTGTACAGGCTGTACTGTGTGTGTGTGTGGGTGTGTGGGTGTGTGTGGGTGTGTGGGTGGGTGGGTGTGTGGGTGTGTGTGTGTGTGTGTATATATATAAATATTCAGATTAATATTTTGTCCTAAGAGAACTTAAATTTTGTATTTATGATAGAACTTAGAGGTATGGTGTGTATATTGTAAATTCCATACATTCCCAGCAGAGTGTTAGTTGGCATTATGTATTTAAGTTGAAACCAGGGCCAAATTTACTTTTTTTTACTATCAACACTGGGATCGCCAATGAGCATTCTTTTATACCCGAGACGGTTGAGAGACTGTTGAGAGACGGTTGAGAGACTGTTGAGAGACTGTTGAGAGACTGTTGAGAGACTGTTGAGAGACTGTTGAGAGACTGTTGAGAGACTGTTGAGAGACGGTTGAGAGACGGTTGAGAGACGGTTGAGAGACTGTTGAGAGACTGTTGAGAGACTGTTGAGAGACTGTTGAGAGACTGTTGAGAGACTGTTGAGAGACTGTTGAGAGACGGTTGAGAGACGGTTGAGAGACTGTTGAGAGACGGTTGAGAGACTGTTGAGAGACTGTTGAGAGACTGTTGAGAGACTGTTGAGAGACTGTTGAGAGACTGTTGAGAGACTGTTGAGAGACTGTTGAGAGACTGTTGAGAGACGGTTGAGAGACGGTTGAGAGACGGTTGAGAGACTGTTGAGAGACTGTTGAGAGACTGTTGAGAGACTGTTGAGAGACGGTTGAGATATTGTTGACGAATGTTGCTCCTGCTGCAGCCAAGGGAGTGCGGGACGGCCAAACGATGTTATGGAATGTTTAAGAAACAATATAATTTAAATATTTCTTGCGATAAACAAGTCATAATATGTATAATTGCTGACACAGTAAATAAGATTGGTTCATTAGCCTGAGCATACATCATCATTCCAACTGAACGCTTCACAAGTGGCTGTTTTACCACGTAGTATCCTTGTGTGCCATCTGTATAGTCTGTCTGGCACTTGGATACAGTACAGAACAAATGGCACCCACGGTTTCCAGATTGATATGACCTGGCTTGTATATATTTAAAAAAATGTTGTATATTATAAAAAGTAATGTGTTAATATTTTTATTTTACTATTTTTTGATTTTTCGAAGACAGTATTAATACACAGTTGTGTACATTCTGGAAAAAAAAAACTATTCTAAACACCAATTATTTCTCAGGGGAAAAAAAAACAATTTAACAGCTGGTTACTATTAATGACAAGGTATTCCATTAATTACTAAGTACTTTTGTTCAAACAGAGGTAGACTTTTTGTGTTAAAAATTATAAAAAATTTTTATAAAGAAAATGATTGCATGGTAGCATGGCATTAGATGATGCTCTTGATGAAATACAAGAATATGTACATATTTCAAAAATTCTCATTCCAAATTTTCGCTTCAAAAAAAAATAATTTTTTTAAGTACATTAAAAAAAAGTTCATTACATTTTAAAGTTGTGTAAAAAAAGGGTTTGTGCTTAATGTGTACATGTGGCAACAGAGCACACAGAAAGGATAGAGCTAATAGCACACTTGTCACATAATTCACAGTTTGAATCAAGTAACTAAAAATTTAAAGCGAGACTATATTTATAGAAACACAACCAGATTCTTCAAAAAATTTAAAAAAAATAAAAAATAAAAAATAAAAATTATATGTTTGTAGCACTAACATAAATCACTTTGCAAATCATTTCAAATTTTTCATGGAGAAAGGTGAGTTCATCGACATGGTGTGGCCAGGGGCGCAACAACAGGGGGGGGGGGGGAGAAAGGGTATTTTGCCCCCCCTCTGAAACCTTGAAGTGGGGGCAAACAGGGGCAAAGAAAGTGCTGTGTAATTAATTTTTAGATAATAAAACTGCTTAAATAGCACCATTTTCCACCTATAAATACAAATTTTCCCGGGGGAGGACCCCCGGACCCCTCGGACCCCTCGGACCCCCCCCCCCTCCCCCCCCCCCCCCCTCCGCTTCAATAGGGAGGATCGATGATTCTTTATAAAAAGGTATATTGCCCCCCCCCCCCCCCCCCCCCTTTTGAAAATTTAGTTGTTGCGCCCCTGGGTGCGGCAGCAACAATTCTCTGCGGGCTGGCGACTGTGTTGCCTGCTGTAGCAGAGACAGTGCAGTGGAGAGAGAGAGAGTGTGTGATGGCGCAGTGCGCGCTGAGGGGCGAGAAAGGGGGGTGAGGGGCCGGTGAGGACTTGCTTGTTCTCGCTGCTGCAGCGAAGCCCATCCGAGCCGGCCAGCAGCACCACCACCTGGGCGGGCCGGGCAACATGCGGCCCCCGCCCCTCGTCACCGGCGGCCTCAGCAGGGTCATTGTGGATGACGACGTGCGCAAGAAGATCATCAGGACTGGAGGCGGCAACAGGGGTGAGTGCCTGCCGACACCGCACTCGTCCGGTCTTCGGTGACTCGAGACGATTATCTTTAGAAAGATTTGCACAATGGGAGGTGCGTGACTTGATGTAAGTTTTTGGGACATACGCCATTGCTAAGCACTTTTTCTGTAGAAGAAAACTAAAAAAGTACCCAAAAGACAAAAAACACAAATTAAGCAAAAAAAATTGCTACTGTCAACAGGATATAAACACAAGTTTCATTTTTAGGCAATTTTTGTTTTTAAAACCAGGGAACAATTTTTTTATTTTTTATTTTTTTAATTTCTGTATATTTATGTAGTTAGCATATTTTGCAACAATTATAACGATTGAATGTTTCGTAATACTTATTTTTACAAAAAAAAACAGTGTTATTTTTGTCTACTACATGATGCACATTTATAGTATAGTAGTTTGTAAATGATCAGGTCAAAACTGCTGGGAACTATTACAATAAATTGGAAGGATTTGTGTTTTTCAACTATTTTTCCAACATCATAATGTAAAAATAAGTTGCTAATAAACAGTTGCAAGATAAAAAAAAAATAGGAAATCATTTTACTATCTTTTTAGTACGGACAGTTGGTGGAAACTTCATGCTAAATGTATTATATTCGTTGCATTTAATATATTGAATGTTTACATATTTGTAATTTGAGTTATGTTTTGATTCAAAATGCTGATTAATTTCATGTTTTTAGTAGCATTTGTTGTTTTATGGTGTATTAATTAGAATTTTGGTGTTAAATGGTTTCTTAACTAGCATTTCGGTGTTATTTTGGTTTTATAATAATTCACCATATAATCTTGTCCCTAGTAATAGAATCTTATGGCCATACGTGCATATGTACAATAAATGCAGCCATGAGGATTTTGAATATTCATATTTTAGCAAAGTAGACTCTAAACGTATCCTCATCTGCACACAGTACTACTGGCTCACCCTGTGTGATCTTAGGTACCCATAATGGAAAGTTGTAATTACATAAACGGGGGCTATGCCCATAGCCCGCTGTGTCGTCACGTCCTCCTTCTGAGACTTCATCCTTTCAGCTCTGTTGGCATAACGAACACAGTGAGTGCCATGAGTGCATTTAAATTATGCGCTATGAGCCCTTAACCTAAAATAATATTGTAATTTGTTTGTTTTGACCCCAGTATTTTCTTTAGGTCCACAGCATCCTAAAATATGTTCTGTTGCTTTCATCTGTTGCTTTCATTTGTAGTTAATTATTTTCTGAGGCCGTATCCCGAACATTTCTGAATGTAAGCCGAGGATTCCCAAAGTGGAACACTTTTTGAGATTTTATTAATAAGCTGGCATTACTAAAGGTTACTTTTATGTATTCCCGCATGAAATAATTTTCCTGAATTTAGTAAGTATTGAATCTCCAACGCAAGTGGCACGAATTAGAATACTTGTAATGGTAATCGCTAGGCACTAGTCAGTCACCATTGTTCAGTCTCCGCCCAGTTCATCACCACCCGATGAGACAGGCAGCATGTTCACCCAGGGACTTCATCTTTTCCCATCACTGACTAATTCATTCTGTTTCCGGTATTTAAATCATTCAAATAGTTTTCTTATTTATCTCCGGGGCCGGAATTGGCCAGTGGGCTGCGTTTCCTAATTATTTATACTCTGTTAGGAGGGTTTGAAATCAACACGCGAAATGTGTCAGCCACGAGGGTGACACAGACATATGATTCTTGTTGTGAGGATTTAACCTGTTAACTAAAGAACTGTGCGAGAGTCATGAAAGCTAAGCAAGCTAAGCAATAAATTGTGTTAACTGTGAGAGATGTTTCTTTCTGTGTTCTGCGCCCTTGTGCCCTGATTGCTGATACCAGGCATGTAGGATGCATTAAAAGCCCACAGCGTGACAACTGCTAAGAGCAGGCCAGGTCAGGAGGATTGAGGCAAAGTTCGAGCAGATTTCGAGTCTTGTCGCACACGGGCAACGTCGCGACCCTGCGAACTGAGTCTCCCCAGGTTCACTTGCCCTTTCACATAGGGTTGCCTATTTGCCATCTGCTCTCACGTAGCACAAACGTGTAGAGGTTCCCTGACACCAGTAGGTCAGAAGGATGGTAACTCTCCCAACTTTTTCTCAGCAGACTGTAAGTATTGAGAATACTTCCATATTAAATTTGAATTTTTTACTGTAGTTTATCCTTTTATGTAATATCTTGGTAAATTGTGACATTGTTAGCAGCCAATTGGCTCGTGACAGTGGTTCGAGAGTGCAAATGACAGTTGAGTCTCGTTTGAGGAGAAATGAATACTCAAAAGAATCATGGCTGTAACAGTATCTACCTACAATTTTGTGGTTATTAACTAGTATGTGTGATTATGTTTTGAACTGAATCAATGAATCATGCTGAGGCGAGCGTGGATTTGTGTTGCAGAGATGACGGAGAGCTGAGGAGGTGTCGTACGTCTGCCGTAGGGGACGTAGCCAGCGTAGTCTCTGTACACTCATTCTCGAAACACTTTGATCCAAATGTCATTGCTGGCAACCATTCACTCACACCTTCTACCATGTATTGTCTCGCCTGAGCCAAGCGAAACCAGTAATCACCTATTCTTTCCTTTTGTCTTTGCGGTGCTGCTTGTACGTTAATCATGTATCCTAATGGGGCATTGTCGTTGTGCATGCCAGCTGCCCTGCCCAGTATTAATAATATAGCTGTAAAGTCTTCTGGGCATCAGCGTGTTGTGCATTTTCAGTCTATCTCATGGGAAATGGCGGTGGTTGAATTTAGTAGAAAATAAGGAATTGGTTGGATATAAATAGGCTTTTATTAAACATTATTTATGTATATGTTAGTGTATTTATGACTTGCTTTTAGTGACGCTGATATTACAACCAAAGAATGAAGATTGAGCCAGTGGCGCATTTAAGATACGTAAGAAAAATGTGATGGGCGTGGTTTTATTCTTGAACCTATCTTGTGCAAGTTTTGTGAAAATGCCACTTGAATTTTCATCGTGCTGCATAGCAGAGGGCTAAATTTTTGACCATAAAATATGTTGGTCTGTGGCCAATAAAAATAATTTTATTTAATGTTTTTTCATGTTTTTTGTTCCTGGCTTTTGTAATTGTAATTAAAGCAAAAAGTAAGGAGATATTAACTATGTACTACTAAAAATAACAATTTTGTAGGCTGTATGAAAACTTGTGTAAATTTAGTGAGGCATATGCTTAAAAACCTACTACTGCTTTTTAGGGTCTGTCTTTTGTTTTCTTCTGTGTTTTAAGATAAAAAGAAACATAAAGTTGTGACTGTGTGAAAGATTACAATAGACTTTTTAAATTAAGTAATCAGTCCGAAGCCTAAAAGTTAATGGAACTTGAAAGTATTGGCTGCAGTTCTTCTGGAGAGGTGTCCTTGGTGCAAAATCTGTCATGCTTGTGTGAAAAGGCAGGTCATGTATTGTTTGTGTGGGATTGTTCTGTAGTGTGGCTCGCTTCTGCATGTTTTGAGCGGAACGCACTGAGTCCACGACAACTGATCTTGCCGAGCTACGGCACCTGCGCCAGTGCTGCAGACGTCGGTTCGGAAGTCTGAATGCCGGCTTAGCGGTCAGCTAAGCTCCCAAGTGCAATTCTGACCAAAGATGACAGCAGATGTTTGTACGAACTCATCCGTCAGTTACCAGCGAGTGTTTGCGCGTGGAGCAGCTATAAAAGCATTTGGGGAAGGTTCCATCTTTTTGTATTGACCTTGTGGTTAAGTTCTTGCTCATCTTTGGTTAAACAGAATTTGTTTCGGGGAAGTGGTTTCAGAATGTTATAGTTTTATTTTGAAGCTTTAGGATTTGCTACTTTATTTATTATTTGTGATCATTCATATTTTATGAATTTAAACTTTTTAACTATTGCTATTTATAAGTGATGAGTGATTTGTTTAAACTCTTAGAGTTAGCCTAGTGATAACTTTGTCTATTTATTTCTCCAAGAGCCCCCTCCTTAAAAGAAAAGTTGTTTATTAGTGTGTAACAGTTTTCGACTGGCGACAGCACACCCTTTCTGTTCAACCACCCGACAGTGGCATTCCAGAATTTTTGAAGCAGTCCACCCCTATGTGTTTGTTCAAGATGTAAAAACATGTTACTACTAAAGCCACCCTGTAACAATAATTACTTAGTTGTAAGATGATACATTGTTGCAATTTGTGGAAACGAGCTTGAATGTAAAGGAACATCAGTTATATTTTTTAACAACACGGTGCAATGGTTCAAAGCAATTATTTTTGTTGCTGTGTGTGGAAAAAAAATAATTAAAAATCAAGTTATCTTGCACTTAATACTGTATTGTTAGCAGTCATAGAATTGTGTGTGTGTTTTAATTTTTTTTTTATAGGAAACAATTTTTTTTCTATTTTGCTTCCTTGCATACGTAGTTGTTTCTGTAGTACGTACTGTCGCTCGTTTATCGTTGAAAGCTGCTTGTGCATTGTTGCCATCTGCGTTTGCTCTTCCCTCCTTGCGTTGTCGCAGTACATCACCAGTATTTCTAGTGAGGCATCATTCCTCGATTGAGTGGGGTGGTTGGACGTTATTGGACGGCCAGGAGCATGCTAGCCAGAGGTTCTTGCCAGTGAAGGCTCGGAATAGTGTTGTTGGCTCGTTACAGGTGTGCATCACTCGATAAACTGTGCAAGTTTTTATAGTTACATGTGTTAAGTTTTTTCCAGTATTTATTTTTTTTATTAAACAGAAACTACTTTTGTAGACCGCACCTTTTTCTTGGTGGCTTGCTATAGCCTTCCCTGTTGTAAAATACTCACTCAATTGTTGGATAGCAGTTTGAGACAAAATTTTCATATAAATTGTGGAGTAAAATTGTATGAACATGTTTTGAATTTGACAACTGAATAAACTTATGCTTAATACCAGTGTTTTTTTCTTCCAGTAATAATTTTAATGGTTACTTATTATTATTATTATTATTAGTAGTAGTAGTAGTAGTAGTAGTAGTAGTAGTAGTAGTAGTAGTACCTTGGGGATTTCAGAGTTATGGGGTAAAGCGGAAATGAACTTCTAAAATTTCTATTGAGATAAGAGTTAAGTGTGCTTTTGCAGATTATACTGTAGTTTGTTTTTCATGTTCCTTGAATTGCAAGTGGGTACAGATCACTATAACAGATTTGATTAAATGTGTGATAATGCAGTAGTGTTAATAATATTTAGATAGTTTTTGTCAATAAATTCAAAACTTTTGTAGTAATTTTTTCTGTTTTAGGAAGAAAAATTGTTTTGAGAATTTTAATAACAGTTCTGATTCTGTAATATTTCTTGTATGTACTCCCCATCAGTGTTAGACTTTTTTATATATATTTATCAATAAATTCAAAACTTTAATTTTAAATAAAAACTAGGAACAGTATCATTTAAAGGGTATTGATAAATAAAAACATAATAGGTATTATACACATGTTGCCCTCCATTTGTGTAATATATGCATCTGCATATCAACTTGAGTGAATCTGCTTATGTGTGTGTATATAACATTTTTGTATGAATGTGAATTTGTCCCATGATAAATTTTGAACCATTAATAGGATCGTCATTAAATTTGGTAGGTATAGGCATGTAGGGCCTATAGAATTTTCCAGTTCATCTACGAGCTAAATCGGTCAAGAGGTTGTTAATATAGTGGGGTCAAAGAGGGGGTTAACAATTTCAAAGCAAGCAAGTTAATCAGGTAAAGTGGAGTATCCTGTGAAAGTTATGTGTACATTTTAGAAATACATATTTTTTCTACCATTGGCTTCAAGTTTTTAGTTATTATAATCAAAAATATATTAATTTCATTTACCTAGTTTGCTGCAATTATTGCTAGATGGAGTTGAAATTTACTGAGTCAAATAAGATTTAGGTTGTAGCTTATGGGTTATCAATTAAATTTTTTTATATACAATTGTAATTTACTTACAAAACTTCAAATAAGAATAAATAAAAGCTCATTATAGCACAGAATTCATAACTTGGTGTCACCAGAAAAATTGGTTGAATTATGAATCACGCTGACGAAAAGCATTCCGAAGTTCTGTTACTAACAAAAATTTGGCCCAATTATTTATGTTTTGTAAGCATTTGTAAAGAATTTTTTTTTCTTCATTTGAATCAAATTTTGAATTGAATATTACTATATTCTTAAATATCTAATATTTTTCTAATTGAATTTTTAACATGGTGAAATTTTTCTTTCTCACCTCACAGGAGTCCAAGAAAATTACAGTTAAAACAGAGTAGCGCACTCAACCATTATAAAGGTGTTTAAAGTAATTAGCTTTGTTGGGGGGGGGGGGGGTGTTTAACTGGTAATGCATTTTCTTAAACCAGTAAATTTAAGTTTGAAAGTTGTTTTGTTGATCTAATTACATACATAAAATAGAATATTGTTAATAAATATAAAACAATTATTGCATAATATTGTTGTACAAATATAAATTTTTTAATAAATCATCTTAGCATCAAACATGATACCTACATTTGGTTTTTCAGTGATTTTTTTTTTTTGGTGAATGTCAGACATGGTGTAGGTCTATCTATTGGGAACAAATAATATTAACAAAAAAAAAATAGAAATGTTGAATAATTTTCTAGTAGTAGGTTCAGACCCCTAATGTTTTGTATTATTTTGTCAGTAGGTTGTCAATTGCATTGTAAATATTGTAATGTTGGTATTATTTTACTTCAAACTGTTTTCTTGGTTTGTTTAATGGATTCTGTTTACCTATATGTAAATTAGTAAGGATGCTATTAACATATCTATATTTATAGGTTTTCTAAGAATTGTTTTCAGATATATATATTTTTTAAATATTTGTAGTACTTTAGTTCAAAATGTTTCTTTAGTTTGTTCTGGTAAGTAAGAAGGTACTTACTTTGGTCACTACTTACCTACATTGCAAGGTCAGAGTTCGGGGCGAACTACTAGTTCTAATTTTTTTTTTTTTTAGTTTTACCCCCACACTAAGCAAGCTTGCAGAAAGCTTGTTATTCACTTGAAATGGGCTTGCAGAGCAAGCCTGAGACGTGAAGTTTGATTCAGATTTTATTTAAACTGGAGACTATTTTTTTGTTCTGTGCATCAAGATGCTGTGGTTAGCTTGCTTTGGGATTACCTTCACAATAGGCGTGTGTGAATATTTGACTTTTGGAATGCGAATATGAATAGTTCATTATTTGAATTTGATTCGACACCAAATACTAACATTTCAAAATAACGAATATTTGTTTTCGTACGAATATTTGACTTAGTATACCTGATGATTTTGTCATATACCACCGTTCCTTGTTGAGGTTAAGTCATTTGTACTATATAAATAATCTATTTTCAATGTTTTATTAGGACTGGATAATCAAAACCATGAAAAATAAGCAATGATCTAATCACATAACGGGTATTCAAAGTTTAATTCAATGCTGTCTCTCTAAATAGTAATGGAAAAATTGCTCAAACGATTCAAAACACAGCATATTTGTGTTTCAAATTTTAAAATAAATAATTTGTATTTATTTTGTCACGTGCACCAGTAGTGGAGAAAAATAAACTGTCCACAACCATGACCTACAACGCCCACGTGAAAAAATTAATATGTAACAATTTGTTGCTAAGTAATTAAATTATAATTAAATAATGCATTTTTTACATTAGCATACATGTAAAAAAAATTCTGACATTTAATTAAGTTAAGTATCGTTTTAAAAAAAAGTAACAAGAATTCAAATCAAATTAAATATATGTTTTTTTGTCAAATCTAAAAAAAAAATGTTAAGTTATAAAGTTGAAAGGTTTAAGTATAGGTCAATAAAATTTATCGATAACACCAGTAAGTAGAGAGTTGTTCTAGAGTCAGTGTAGTACCTACACTCTAGTTGAGTTCTTGAAAATTTCAAGTTAAATTTTTTTTTTTAAGATGACAAAAAACGTATCTATTGTCTATAACTGTTTTGATTTGTACTCCAAAAGTCGTCAGGTAAGTCGCTAAATCATTATTGTTGTCAAAACTTTTCGTCACTATGACTTAAGCAAAAGTCGCCATTTCTAGTAACAGTCGTTAAATTGGCAATACTAAACATGTCGGTCTAGGCTGTGTTTGAAAACTTAGGTGCACAGTGAATATTTTTTAATAATTTAATGACAGTTGATGAAACAACTGGCCCTAATCGATAGCTGCCAGTTGCAGGTAGTGGCTCACGTTTACTGCACATCACTTTCCTGCAAAAAAAAAACTTGTATTGGTCGCTTCCTCGTGGGCCCCCTCACTCTCCAAAAGAATAGCTGTTGGACACAGTGGCCTGTGCATACCGAGGGGAACACGAACGGGTGTAATCTTTATATTCCATGAAGTCTAAACAGTCAATGGTATTTAATATACTACTACCCAGAAAAATTAATGGTTTGGCATCTGATACAATTTTACAATAAATTCTTTTTTAATATTGAAAATTTATTTACTTTTTAAAATAAGACAATGTCTTTAACCTGCCTAACGTATTTAAAGTTCTTAAAGCTAAAAAAAACTATTTACATAGTAACAGGTGAAGAATAATATACAACTGACTATTCCAGCACACAGTCGGGACACGAGACAATTCGAGGTCAGGGGTTTGACACCTGAAGGCGAAGTTAGGGTGTTCTGGAGGTACAATGGAGGACGGGTTAACTCCGGCTGTTCTGGCCTACGGAACGCCACACTGACAAATAATACACACACGGAGACTGAAACAGTTATTAATATAACATACTCACTATAAAAACTACTACTTATAAAGCATAGTGCGACTGCCAATTATCAACAATGGTACTTCGGTTAAAGTGTCACTGACAACAGGTTAGCTATGCTGTAGAGCTGAAGGTCACCTCAATCTCGCAGTCTCACCACTCCATTGGCGAACTCCATCCACACGGCACCCAGGTCAGTTGCAGACTCAATCGCTACTACTAATATACTCCCCTCCACCATGCCACCACTGATGGTGGCGAATCTTCACGAAGCCTACTTCAGGTAACACACACACTCTGTAGAATACTACAGTCTACGGTGCTTCATAATAAAACTACATTTACAACCATACAAATATACAGTTACCTCAGTGGCGTCTCGTCAGGGCAAGCAAGGCAAGCAGTGCTTGCCCAGGCAGTTTCCAGACATTGTATTTTTTAAATAAATATTTTATTCAGAATAGTATTTTACTTTGGCTCGTGCAGTTAGGTGTATGTATTTTTTACACTATCTTCTTGGGACCCAATACTGTGCGCTGTGCGCTATAAAAAAAGAACTCGTTGACACAAAAACATGCTGTTTTAGAAGCGTTGCTAGGTTTAGAAGCGCTGGCAGGACCGCTTTCAGCAGGAAGGCTGCCGCAGTAGTTTCCTTTCGGGAGGGGGGGTGGCATGGTACAAAGGTTCAGGGAGGGGATTGGCTGGAAAAATACGCGGTAGAAGCTACGATTTTTTTTTTTTTTTCCTAACCTAACTAAAACTAAGTGTATTTTGGAGGGGTCCTGGTTAGGGAGGGACCTAGGTGCGTCTCAGGCCGAAGCCTATACGCCTAGTCATGCTGGGATTAGCCATGCAAGGAGAGGGTCGCATGCATCATGTGCTAGGAGGGGATTGGCCAGCCATGGCAGCGATTGGCGCCATGACTAACTCCCCTCACTCTTAAATCTAGACTATAACTAGAGATAGGTTGGGCCCAGGTAAAACCTGCATAGACACAGGGAAAACCCTGGGCACATTCATGCGGGATGCAAATTGGCATGCATTACGTGTAGGAGTTTACAGGAGACAGAGGATGGTCTGGATGAAGTGTTGGACAGAGTAGAAAAGAGTCTACCATGCGGGGGTTGGGAACTTGGACTCGTAGTCCGCTTTGCTTTTTATCCAGGACTGGATTTAGTGACCAGGGACGCAAGCGCCCCTGGTGGTGAGTGGTTGCACTGACCACTCACTCCGCCGCCAGTCAGCACTAGAAGCTACGAAGGTAACGCTTTCTTGCCGAACTGGAGCGAACATGGCCGAAGCAGACTGTGGAATTTTTCCGCCGACTGCTTCGGCTATGTCCGCCACAGTTCGGCAGGGCAGGTGGCGATGCGTTTCAGTCGGCGGTCGTCTCTCGGGGCGCGCGCATCTCTCCCGCGGGCTGTTGGCTGGCAGTGCGTGGGGGATTTGTGGGCGTACGATGATACTCCACTCCCACTTAGTATATAAGTAATGTAGAGTAGGTATTTTACTATCAGAATAATGTAAGTCAATCATTATTTTTCAAAAATAATGTATTTAAAAAAAATGTCAATTTTTCTACCTGTGGAATAGTCAATGTTCAGTTAAGAAAACTACTTAAATAGCACCATTTTGTACCTTGAAATCCATATTTTCCCGGCAGAGGGCCCCCGGACCCCCCCCCCAACCTCATCATGTTTTGGTGTGAACGGAGTTATTGCTTCCCCTCATGTAAACCTCACGCCTCGCCACTGAGTTACCTACACTCTTAAATAGGTACTATAGTATGTGTCCCTTTATCCTATTAGTCATGTACATTGGGTGGTGCTTCTCCATGGAGGTCTTAAATGGCTGGAGGGCAACGACATTGCACATCACATGCCCCTCTCCCAAAAGCCACCAATGGAGATCTACCACCCAACCATACTGGTTGACAGTTCTTGAGGCCCTGCATTTCACCACACACACATGCTGCTGAGCAGTGGCGTGCCCAGGATTTTGCTCTTGGGAGGGGGGGAGGGGGGGTCATGCAGAAGGATAGGGCCTTTCTGGGGGGTATGGAATACCCCTCAGCTCGGCGGGGGTCCCCCGGGAAAATTTTGAAAAATACGTGTTCAATATTGCTGATTAAGGCTATCTAAAAATACTGTTTAATTAAACATTTATGCTTGTGTCATTGAATTAATTTTAATATCATACTAAATATTTATTTTTTTCATTTTATGAATTTAATATTAAAATATTTTTAGTGTGGGGGGGGGGGGGAGGGCAGGGGTCCGGTCCCGCTCGTCCCCCCCCCCTATCCTAGGCTCGCCACTGCTGCTAAGAGCCCCAATGTCTTGATCACTCTATGACAGTATTTGCATTGGGATGTGAACTTGGAAACTACACCAGCCATTGCGCAGGTCGAGGAAGTACTGACCTGCTGCAGTGCTTGTAATATTTTTCTGGCCCTCACCCAAGTCCGATAGCAAGAAACTTCCTATTTCGATGGCTCCGCCACTCCCCTCCTTTCCTTAAGGAAAATGTATGCTGTGATGTGACCCAAAAATAGTCCACTAGCCACTTGGGTAGGCGTCTTGTACAGCCCTAGATGATTTTCGTGAGAATTCTCTACCTGTCAGGCAAGATAACTAGATATTTTCTCCACATCCGGTGTGGTCGTCACTTCAGGAAGCTGGACTGCATGGGTCCACTTCCTCATAAACAGTAGTGGGCGACAGTGAAGAGCACCCTTCTTCTCCGCCCTATTTTCCTCTCCACTGTCACTGTCCTGAGGTTTCTCTACACTAACTCGGAAAATGGAGTCTGTTAAAGAGCAATCAAGTGGCCATCTATGATCTGAGAGGGAACCTGTTTGAGTTCGGAGGAAGAGGTCAATCTGTCCCAATGTGCACCATGTCACATCTATTGTAGTTTCCCTGGTGTGGCTGCTGCCACTCTGTTGCATAGGTGTGGACGTGGCCATAGAACCTGGGACTGTTTCGCCCACCATCTGGCGATTGTCACCTTCCAATGGGTTCTCATTCTTCTCCTGTCCCTACTGTTTCCTGACACAGAATCTGAAAGATTTCTCGTACATGGGGGTATTGGGATCAGTGGTGATCGCATGCTCAGTCATTGTTGCGCAGCATGGCATATCCACCGTTGCAAACACTGATGCTGCTGCTGCAACACTGATTCAATGATTGCCTGCTGCTCCTCCTGTGAAGCACCATGTTTCAGCTGGGACAACGATATCCTGACCTCAGGAACTGTGTGTTGCGGCACTTTCGAAGCATATACATTTGCGGCGACCATTAGTGTCCAGGTACACATTTTACCCTCGGACCTCGATCATGACATCCTCCTGTGTCAGCCATGGTATTCCGAGGATCAGGTTGCCTCGTAGTCGAGGAACAATAAGACCAGTAGCAGTACTCACCATGTCTCGGATCTGGATAGTGAGCTCTGCATAACACACAGTGATGCTGATATCATCCTGTGTGGCCAGCTGGAAGGCCCCCCCCCTTCCTCGTGCGCCAGCTCAGCAGGAGGAACCAGGCGCTTCGCTACGCAAGAGTGACTGGTGACCGTGTCAACTAGTGCCTGGGTGTTTTGGTTTTCTAGCAGTTGTGGAATGCGAAAGATATTACCTTTTTCGGGATTCTAGTATTAAGAGCTCTTCTCAAATGGCTTCGGGGCTGCTGTCCCAGCGGTGTTCCTTTATCCTATTACAGACATATATTCGATGGCAATGCTCCGTGGAGTTCTCAATTGTCAGGAGCGTAACTGTGTTGTTTGTCAATAAGACGACAAACAATTTTTCAAAATTATTTTCGATAGCTTGTGAGATTTGTGGTAATTAAAAAATGATATAATTTACAATATAATCTATAAAACTGCACTCACACATTAAAACAATTTTAAAGGCAATTTTATAATTAACTTGGTAATTTTAGCTCAAAACTATTGCCAAATCAGCCCCAATTAAGTTTTTCAGGCAGGAGCGCTATAATCGCCCACAACACTCGCTATATAAGTTTCCTATCTATACGTATAAATGTCTATGACTTGCCCTATCGAACTAATTGTACTTGGGGTTAGGTGATTCTTTTGTAGCGAGAAATTATGGTGTCTGAAACAGTTTTGTTGAGGATATGCCGGAATGGTGCTGCAAAAGTAAGTATTTTGGAATTTGTTAAATGTATATATTTACGTGTTGCTTACTATTACACTAGTTCTCCATTTTTCAGGCAAGAAATTTTCACAGCACTGCAGTTACTACGCAGGCTCAAGAAAGAGTAAAAAAGTTCGCCATATACAGATGGAATCCTGACAAGCCCGATGAGAAGCCTCAGATGCAGGAATATGGTGTTGATTTAAATAAGTGAGTTATAGGAAGTGATGTTATGCAATATTATAGAGTTCCTACGTTACGTATTTATAAATATTTTTGTAAGTGGTTGTTAACTTAATGTCAGTACGAATGTTGCGTTATGTAATATCCGATTCAGTAATGGAGACAAAAAATGGAAGTGAATGGGGTTCGAGAGTTTGAGAACCAAAAATTCTATTTTTGAGAAATTTATAATGTAGCTTGATCATCTTGCATTACAGCGTTTTTAATTTTTCTCTGTGCGCTAAGAATCTCGATAATCGAGAATGCCAAGAGTAAATTTCGGTAATATTCTTGCAGCGCAGATTTTATTACGTCGGTTTGTTGGGTTAGTATAGCTACATACAAAATACTGAAATTATGTGAACGGTTAATTAGGTTAGGATAGCTACATTTAAAATTGGTAATTCATAAGAAAATATTAAAAATATTTTACAGTTTTTTTTAATGTAGCTGTACTAACCCAAACAACTGTCCACAATTGTTTTGAAGTATTTTTTAATGTAGCTAACCTAATGTAATTGACCATTATCACGATTTAACTTAAGTTCTCCTAATCAGATCTACACAGATCCACACTGGAAAACAAGAAATAGAGGTGGCCGCATCAAGGCGCACATATTGTGGTGTAAGCTATGAACTATGATTTCTCACAAATCGGTAGGAATTCAGATAAGCTAAGGGTAAATACAGGAACGTCTCTAGTGTTATAAAAAGTATTACTTCACTGAAAAGTTTGGTGGCCGGGGCTGTACTTGGTGTGCACATGTCAGCATGGTGGCTCAGACTGTACGTGATGTGCACACAGCATGGTGGCCGGGGCTATACATGGTGCAGGCCAATCAGTCTATGAAGTTATCCTGGAATACATTTTGTAAACTTGAATAGTCATAACAAGCTATATTAGCTAAAAAGTTGTGTCTTTGAAATTGCAAAGCATTTGATGTTGTCTATGTTACTTGACTTTTGTAGGGTTTCATAATTAGACAAACTTGCTTGCAATGCCTAACAAATAAGTTGTAAGAAGGAAAAATTTAAACCCTAGTATCATGGTATTGAAACCTAACACCTGACAGTAAGTGCAGCATATTCATAAGCCATCACTTCGTGCTACAGTTCATAGATACATAAATACATACATATGCTTATTTATATTTACCTTAAATCATTAGAATATGATTCTCTTTGTTGACGTATGTTAAACTTATGGAAATTTTTTCATTTAATCCAATGATAAAATAATTTTTAATCTCATGTCAAAGTTGCTTCATTACTGTAGCTGAGCAATCAGCTTACGTCTATTTTATTATAACTGTGGTCTGTGTTGTAGACACAAGGCTAAAACTCTACATAACATTTTTTTTCTGACTAGATGCGGTCCTATGGTACTTGATGCGTTGATCAAAATCAAGAATGAGGTGGATCCGACATTGACTTTCAGGCGCTCATGTCGCGAAGGCATTTGTGGATCGTGTGCAATGAATATTGGAGGTGTGAACACGCTGGCGTGTATCAGGTAAGGAAGTCCAGACCATTGGTTCCGTAGTCACAGTACAAAAGTTTTTTTTTCGATTTTGCTAATCACTATGTCAGTATGTACGTTTGACATTGTTGATTCTTTGTACTCTGCATAAGCATACGAACTGACAAAATTATATATAGTCCTACCCAGTTTGTATTCTCCCATTTTTTTGAGAATGCTCAGATGTAGGGGTTTCCCAAAAAAGCAATAATCTCAACCAGAATTTGGTAATGATGGAGGGGGGGGGGAACAAAAATAAAAAAAAATAATTCAGCAAATGTTCCTGCCTTTTCACACTGCTTTGATTTCCAGAATTGGTATCATCAAAATTATGAACAGAAGATGTAAGATCTTGCTGTCCTCAATTATACATCCAATGATCTCTGTTTTTATTGGCTGGTTCTCCAGCTGGATCTTCTTCACTTGCTTCACTTTCCGAGTGCGAACTAGGAAAAGTCTGCTGTCAGCTGGAGCGAGGCGTGGATGAATGAGGCTGCGACGAATGACTTGACTTGGCTGATTCTCAACCATATCTGTGCCAGAAGTACTGCTAATATCTAAATTACTTTCGGTAAATATTTACAATCGCGGTAGATGCCAAAAAAAATGCTAAAAATCTGAAAATACTTTTATTCTGTGCCCTTTCACTTCCTCTTTTGAAAACAACCGGAGGAGGTAAGAAATTCCAAATACTTTAGGAGATATCGAATTTTTTAATTTCATCATATGTAGAGTCGCGGTATATGCCAAAAAAATGCTAAACATCTGAAAATACCTTTATCATATGCTCTTCAACTTCCTCTTTTCATTAAAAGCGGCGGAGATAAGAAATTCCAAATACTTTAGGAGATATCGAATTTTTAAATTTCAGCACAAAACCAGCGCATTCCTGTGGCGTGCGTGCACCATTGTTTCTTGTTTACGTACGAGAACGAGTATCTATTTTTTTATTGGATAATGATGTCACGTGATTGTTCGTGATAGGCCAGAATTCAAATGAACTAATACGTGATTATTTAGTTCAATTATTGTTTAAAACGGTGTTTAATTACTGCCTCCAACTTACGTGAGTTTTTAACGTTTCTAATTTTAAAGTCTTATTTGTTATTTTGATATTGTTGCGCAAGTAATAAGTAACAAAAAAAATTACGTGAGTTGTTACTGTACATCCTTTGTTACGGGTTTGTTAGGTAAGGTCAGTTACATTATAAATAATTTAAAACTAAAGAATAATTAAAATTAATTCACATTATTTTTAATATCACCTTAGTTTGAAAGTATTTATAATGTAACTGACCTGACCTAATCGACCATTTTAGTTTACTGTTCACCCTCTGTCCGGGTTTGTTTGGTCAGGTCAGTTACATTATAAATATTTTAAAACTAAACAGCCATTAAAATTAATTCACAAAATAATTTTTAATGTCGGCTTAGTTTGAAAGTATTAATAATGTAACTGACCTGACCTAATCAACCATTTTATTAATTACGCATTCACGATTCACGTATTCACGAACACGGCAAAATAACAAAAATGGCGCCGCTCGAATGGTTCCACAGGTCTTGTGTTGCAAAATTAAAAAATTTGATATCTCCTAAAGTATTTGGAATTTCTTATCTCCGCCGCTTTTAATGAAAAGAGGAAGTTGAAAAGCATATGATAAAGGTATTTTAGGATTTTTTACATTTTTTTTTGGCATCTACCGCGACTCTACATATCATGAAATTAAAAAATTAAATATCTCCTAAAGTATTTGGAATTTCTTATCTCCGCCGGTTGATTTGAAAAGAGGAAGTGAAAGTGCATAGAATAAAAGTATTTTCGGATTTTTAGCATTATTTTTGGCATCTACCGCGATTGTAAATATTTACCTTACTTTCTTGCAACATTGCCAATAATTCCTCAATAGTGTATGTTTTTCATGCCTTGGCAGAATTAAGTTTACTGTCGATCGGTTTAAAAATAACGTGCAAAACTAAAACATATAAAATATATTTCAAGCCACAGTAAGAAATATTAGAAAAAAAAAATCTATAAAGAGCAATTCATAGATGTTGCAAATAAAAACTCGTGTTTATTCAGTCGCAACACATCTTATAAGACTTTAGGTAGAATTTCAACAAAGTAAATGGTAAAATAATGCAAAAACTACAGTAGGCTAGATACCAATATATGCCAACTAATTTTGTAGGGAGATGTACAACATAATGGCTTTGATTGAAAAAGTTAAAAAAATATTAACTATCGTTTGTAGTCACGCTTACGAATGTGTGACTGAATAAAGCACATACTACTGGCGATAAAAACACTACATACTACTGGTGAGAAACACCAACACACACTATGATTGATGAAAAACATTACTGTAGTTCTGAATCAGCTGCTAGATTGTGTTAGCTTCCAAACAAATTAATTAGTCTGTAGCAGTGAATGCGAAAAATGCCCATGCAGATATATTTGAATCACCCTAAAGTGAAAGGGACTAAGTCAATTTTTATGAGTTCTTCAGGAGAGACTTAAAAATATGTTTTAAATCACACAGACATTAAGTATATAAATAATACATGGAGTTATATATTTCTGTACAAAATATATTTTCATTTCTTTGCAGTAAATAAAAACGGGGAAATTGATTCTAAAATATTAATAAACAGAAAAATGCACAATTTTTTACTTATTCTCCTCAGGGTGATTACCTAATTAGTCTATCACATGAGCCTTGTGATAAAAGTTTGATGAATATATTTGACTTTAGCACTGGGTGTGCATAAATCATGAACAAATATTTTTGCTCATAGCAGTTGAATGGTCAAGGTAGGTTATAAGTAAAACACTGACATTGATGGAATACTTGATAATATAACTATCGTAGTTAATTGTTACTGGGAATGTTTCAGTTTGACTTTTATTTTTTTCATAACGTGAAGTTTTATTTAGCACAGTTTAATTTAATGCGACCCTTGCCTCCTAAATTCGGATGATAAAAAAAATGTAGCGGTTGTGTTGATGGTACACGTTGTTGCAGCAAGATAGACTCGAACGTGTCGAAGGCGACCAAGATCTACCCCCTGCCCCACATGTACGTGGTGAAGGACCTGGTGCCGGACATGACCAACTTCTACAACCAGTACCGCGCCATCCAGCCATGGCTGCAGCGCCGCGAGGAGCCGGCCAGCGGCCAGCAGCAGTACCTGCAGTCCGTCGACGACCGCAAGAA
Organism: Bacillus rossius redtenbacheri; assembly: GCF_032445375.1. Taxonomy (NCBI): domain Eukaryota; kingdom Metazoa; phylum Arthropoda; class Insecta; order Phasmatodea; family Bacillidae; genus Bacillus; species Bacillus rossius. The sequence continues at coordinate 51,384,036 of NC_086338.1, read as the reverse complement.
GCTGGTGAGGTTGGCCGGCCTGTTTGTCAGCCAGGGCCGTGCATTTGCTACGGCCTGGGCTCCCGACTCTTTAACTGTGGGGAACGAGAACCGTGAGTGTTGAACGGGAAGGGAAACGGCTATGAACTTTCTGCAATTTATTTTCATTACCTAATATGTTTGTGTCCTAGGTGATGTCAGGTTTCCGGGGGGGGGGGGGGGGGGGTTTGTAGCTCCACCACTCTCGTCTTTGTGGCTGTGAAAGGTGGGAAGTGAGACGAGTCTCTTTTAAGAGGTTAACCACCAAACGCAATAATAGCTGGATTCGAGAGTCAGTGAGCAGTTGTTATTGAACGTCAAGTTTCTGAATGATACTGTACAGAGTCTACGGACACAAAAAAAACCGTTAGAGAGATGATCCATTTCTGACCCTAGTGGGGAAAAGACCTTATTAAAGACTAGTTTCGCCACCCATTGAAATTTTCAAAATGTAGACATTCCTAACCATCTCCGAACTAATGCTTTTGTTTTATCATATTCTGTCTCATTTATAGGGTTAACAATATTTGTTTCTCCAGCTTAATTTCTTGCTGTGGTATTATCTGAATGTTAAAAATTTTTAGTGGGTATTCTAGGCCTTTAAATAAAATTTTTATCAGTTTACACTTACACTTGACAAAAAGATTAATAGTTCAACACAGTTTACAATTTTAACTATATTTGATCAAACAATCTAATTCTAACCATACTAAGCCAATTGTATGTTAGCACCGTCAAAAACATAACTTTCATTTCATCTAGCCAGCACTAAATTTGAAATAGTCAAATTCTTACATTAAAAAACAGACAAATAAAATCTTGTGTGGGGTGCAAGTGAGTTCTGGTCAAAGAAATTACATTACATAGCACTCTCTCCTTGTATTTATTTATTAATTATGTTGTACGATTTAATAATGTGGGGTGAATTGGGTTCGTAATTGATAGCCCAATTATGTTTTCCAATTACAGTTTTATTGGTTACTAATATTTACTTTACTAATAAAAAATTGTACATAAAAATGTCCGATCACTAATCACTGGCACTTAAGAAATGTTTACTCTCAAGTCACTAAATGTCTTGTCAAGTTCCGCAGTCCGCACTCCTCACTGGAGCTAGGCTCGACAATGGTCCGCCACATTACCTTGTGCCTGTCCACACACACAGTCTCACGCCACTCAGTCGCTGCACTTTCACGATTCAGTCAAATTCTGCGTCACGCCACTCTCAGAGAAACTTTAAACATCAGAGTCCTGCTCAACTCCTGTTTTCTGCGTAGCATTTAAAAATTCTCAGCGCTGGGATCGCGCGTCCTCTCAGTCACTATGGAGTGGGGCCTAGTTGCGCATGTAATCCAAATTTGTGCGCTACTGTGTGACGCTGCGTTACATATGGATTGTTTGCACGGTTTGGGTAGTTGTCTGCACTCTGGATGTGTAATTACACATGATGTGCAAAGTAGTTCGGTGATGTCCCACGGGATGTCTCTGCTGGTTTATGTGCGCGCGCCAATTTAGTGCTCGAGAAGAGAGCAGGGATTTTGTTCCCGGGGTTGGTATCGATTGGCAGGGATTTTTTGGTTCAGGTTTGCACCTAGTGTGGTGTTCTGTTAGAATTTGTTAAGAGACGTGAGAGGGAGACAATGTTGAAACACGAAACATGTTGGAAGTTGTGTGGGCCTAAATTGTATTTTTAGCAATTTTTTTATTGTTACCTGAAATGGCTAGGACAAAGTTTTGTTTGTACTGCAAGAAACGTTGTATGGGAGGCCGAGACACGATGGCGAATTCGTACCTTCTGCTTCATTGATGATATGACATGGTGCTGTAGTTAAGTTTTTGCCATTTAGTGATTTAAGCTGCTGTCCCTTAAGAATGATATATTTCTTTTGACTTCACTTTATGACAAGCCGGAGTGTCAGTAACTTTTATTTGCACTACAAATTCTGCCATGGAAATTTTTATTGGATAATAAGAGGCTATTGAGACCCTGTCTTAAAATAGTGTTGATATGGTTAAAGATGATTTGTAGGTACCAAATATTAGTAATGAAAATAAATGGTGTTTAAGTCTACGAACTAATAAGGATAAGGTTTACTGTACGTCATTAATTTCAGGAAGAAATCCTAGATTTGTGAGAGCCCACAATATTATTTGTTTGCTTAAAATATATTCTTTATACGAGTCTGGCCACATATGTATATACGACCTAATAATGTGTGGAAGTCGGTCAAATTCCTGAACAGTTAAAAGTAATTTTTTTTAACATAGAAATCTTATGATAGTACTATTAGGATTATAATAAATTTTAACATTATTTCATTTTGGGCCAACATAGTGCATTTAGTGCTAAGGCAGTTCATATTGGAATTTGTAATGCATGTTGGATTTGTAAATGAGAATATAACTGAGCTGCAAGTGTGTATAAAAGTTTGTTCCTGAGGTTCACCTTATATTTCTGTATATTTTGTTTAATACATGGGCAGACAAAGTATTTTATATTTTTTGTTGGCCATGGTATTAGCAATTATTAATTGTGATGCATGATAATGTAACATTCGTCTGCATTTACAGTAGACAAAACGTGGTCTCATATTATTATTATGTATTAATTATAAATTATCAGTAAATGTATTTTGTAGTTGTTGAATATGTTGAGGTTTCAATTTGTAATAATTGTATCATGGCACAATCTATTTTGCTACGAGGGTGTGTACTCAAGCGGTGAGCTAAGGCTTCTGGAAAAGACGGCAGATTGCTCTGTTGAGCATGCAGTTGGTGTGGCCTGTGCTATGGCTAGTCAGCCCCTGCCCTATTTTTGTTATTGTTAATGAGTAGTGTGAGATTTTCTTTCTTTTTTTTTTTTGTTTGTTTTTCAAATGTGCTGTGATTTTTTTTAATTGGCGCTGTTACAAATAAGTGGCGGTATTTATACATCTAGTCTGTTTTGTTCATTATGAGCATGTGTTGTATCTTTGTAGTTGATTTTTTTTTTATACTTTAAACAGCACATTAATTCTATCTTGCCTCAACCTGGTTTTTTACATCTTGACTACCTCAGCCCTTTAATCCCCCTGCGGTGAGTTGAAAGCAAGGTGGTGACAACTGTTCATACCAGGGTTTGCATTCCCAGACATTTTCCTTGGTAAAAAATTCCTGCTTTTGCATTCTCTGGCAATAAGATTTATGCCCAGCACATACACACGTATACAATGTGTGTGTGATTCCACTTGAGACGCCACGGGATGTACTTGGCTTGAAATGCGTTTTGGAGGAGCCTGAAGCGAGCGTGCGTGTGTGCGGTGGTTGTTTCAGGATGGGCTGTACGAGTGTATCTTGTGTGCGTGCTGCAGCACGTCCTGCCCCTCCTACTGGTGGAACGGGGACAAGTACCTGGGCCCGGCCGTGCTCATGCAGGTGAGGGAACGCCAGGCGAGACCGCGTCACCGATCCCCTGAGGGGCAGAGTGTAATTTATTGATTCAAATTTGGGCGTGAGAGGTTTCTGCCGTTTTTTTTTCAGTATCCCCCCCACACTTCAATTTTTTGTTCAAGACACTCAATGAATATTGAAAAATAAAAAAAATCTATCTAATTTAAGAAATTTTGTACTGTATTTCTTGCGAGTGAAAATTTACTTTAATGTGTAATTTATAGGCCTGTGGGAATATCAGTTTTCTAGTTAGATTCGAATACGAATACCAAATTATTTGCGAATACGAATATCGAATTTGAATAGTAAGAATGATAGAATCCAAAAAAAAAATTTTATTCCACATGTAACAACTTCTGGAAATTAACAAATATAAAGTTAAATATATAGTGCCGCTAACACAAAACTATACTAATATAGGTTTAGATATGTGGAGTAATATATAATTATACGTAGGTAAGTAAGAAAGAGAGAGAAAAAGTTTAACTGTAATACAGTAGAACCTCGATGATACGTTCCCGTTTCATACATTTTCCTGTGTCATACGCCGATTAATTTTGGTCCCGCCGAAAGTACTATAATTACAATGGTTTACTTTCCCGGAACATACACTTATAAAATCATTAATTTCCTGTTTCATACGTTTTTACGAAGCGAAAAAGTCCTACAATTCACAAATTTTTTTGTTATATTCCTCCTGACAAAATACATTTTAATGCATTTATTTTGAAAAACGTTCATTGTTTACCTTTGCAAACGTAGAAAAATAACTTTATCGCACCATAGATATGGATAGTATCAGGAAGACTGTGCACTTCGCTAGTAGCATCTATGGCCAGCACCAAGCGAGACTAGTGGCGCGAATGATATTGAAATGATATTAAGCAATATGGTAATTTAGGATGTAGCACAGGAAATTAATGGAGGTGGATAGTCAACTATTAAAGACGGACAAATGCAGCCTGTGCTGTGGTTTGGTAAATTACCGGAAGAACTAAGCACCGTAAAGTAATTAACACGTTCACTTGTGTTACTCTCGTAAACAATCATTTGTAAGTGATGGTTTTCAGCAAAAGAGGGATATGTCTTGGAATGATGGCATCTTGGATCAGAGTCTAATGGTATTGCACAACAAAGCAAAAAAAGAAAAGTAAAACTATTTTACGTGTAGTGTGACACTGGAAAGTTATGTTTCGATCCCACCACAAAGGGGCTGTTACTGTCTCGCAGGCCTACAGGTGGATCATAGACTCGAGGGATGAAGCGACTGAGAAGAGGCTGGACAAGCTGCGCGACCCGTTCTCGGTGTACCGCTGCCACACCATCATGAACTGCACCCGCACCTGCCCCAAGGTCAGTCCCCAGCGAGGTCCCAGTATAGCACTCTGACGATCTGAGTACGAATTGCTCTGCAGAAACTGCAACATACCATGTTTTTTTCATAATTGTAACACATTTTAGATTTTATACTAAAATAAAGTTTTAAAAGTAGGGGTGCGATTTTTATGCGAAAAAAGCTTTTGTTGTTCGGTGAAGTTATTCATAAAAACAAAACCTATTCATGGAAATTACCTTTATTTAAAAATTAGCGTCTACTAAAGCACGCCAAACAATTCAAATTGATAAGTCCTGCAAAAAAAAATTTTTGTTCAAAAATAGGAAAACTAAAACCGTAACCTGAATATGAGCCGGAACTAACGCTTAACTATCGTCGTAGTATACGCTTACCACAAAGGAGTGCGGGCCATAAAATGTAGTTAACTCGGCACTAGACAAGCTAGTGCTTTGCCTGCAGTTGGCGAGCTTTGTATATCAGACTACGTGTGCGCGCTCTATACCAGAATAAACATTACCAAACATGAATGATGCCAACTAGCGCTGGCTACATTTTTATAAGCGGCACGCACACAACAAATAAAGGTTATAACGTTTGAAAACGTCTTTAAAAAAAAGTACACATCAACTTCGTATTTCTGTGAATTAAGTAAGGAAGCTGTAATATCTGAATGAATATTAGGTTTCAACAAAAAAGTTTTAGTAATTCTGAAACTTTTCCCGAATTTTGAGATCCTGCACAGCCCTACTTTTAACCTATTTTATGCTAGTCAAAAGTCTGTATATTATATTTAAAAAAAATGACCTGCGGTTTGTTAACAACTGTTTACAGAATTAATTGCAACTGAATAGGAGTAAAAAATAAAATGTTAAGTTGTCAACACAGTTATCATAGCCAAAGAGATATCCAAAATACATAGTGCAAATCCAACTCTGAATAACAGTAGCAAAGGGGGTTGCATGTTTAAAAGCAAGCAATATCGTAATGGTTGGGGGACGGATAGAGATGGATTGTAAAATTACAACCTGTGATTTAAGTTGCAAGTTTCTAAAAATCAGTTCTGTGATCACACAAATCTGCAATTTATTTCACAAAGTATTTGTGATCAGAGTTGCAATATCATTGGTCGCAGTCTTGTGTACGATGTAACTAGCGCTCCAGCCGATGTGGCAAATATAGTTCGGAAACTGCGATTGCTCTCAAACCACCAATAGTAATGCAGGCAGCATGATATCCCTTGAAACTGTGATTGTTCCCAAACAAACAATAGCAGCGTGTAGAGATGTCTCGTAAAATCACAATCTGTGATAGTGAGCAGTTGCTTGAATAGCACCCCAATTGATATGGAAACAGGGATCGCTCTTATACCACAAATGACAAGACCACTTTCACTGTTCGTAAACTACCGATAGCTGCACACCTTCTTTTCTTTTACTGTCTTGGGATATTTTTTTTTACTTCATGAATACATCGAAGTGCTTTATAGAAGATCTAAACTCCAATAAGTTCTTCTTCACTGGCCGATAGAGTGCAGCTCTTGTTCCCCCTGCAATAAATACAAACTTATGGTCTCTAATGAATAAGGTTTTTTATTTATAATTTACCATTGTAGTTATTTTTGCTCGAGCAATTCTTTAGCATTTATAATTATAACTGTTGTCGTAAAGAAGGAAAAAGACATGCTATTTCCGACATCTCATATTAACATTTTCTCAAAATGATAATTCTTGTAGGCAAAATCTATTTAATTTTTAAATTTACTAGTAACATATGTTATTGCTTTTCGATAGTGATTTTCTTAAACACACACAGCATATTTCTTCAATATTTAACTAACATGTTTTTGTTTTGATATTGAATATTATTACAAACTTTCGTTTTGCAGCTTATTTGGTTCACATTGGTTACTATCAATTAATTAAATATTGTCTTTATGTGTACATGTTTTGAACCTTCGTACTCACAATTTTAAAGTTACATCATTAGCACTTGCAACTTGCTCAATTGTTACTTCCACTGTAAGAGCAGACAAGAAGTGCATGCCATGGACTGTGATCGGGTCACAGCTAAAAATTACAGGTATTTAAAAGGAGCAATTACTGTGATCAAAATATATCGGTTCGTATGATATCTACTGACGGCTGCACGCAGACATGCCGGCACCACGGAACCGCTATCTACTTGAAGTACAGCCCTCGCCAAGAGACATGCGGCCGCAGCACAACATGATTCAAAACAATTTCTGTCGATTTCGTTCAAATTTTCAACTTAAAAACTTATTACATGGTTCTGTGAAAAAGGGGTTGCAACAACGGGGTTTTTAACCATATCTCAATATGTAAATATTAAGTTACTTAAAAAATTAATTTAAAAACTATAGCCGAGTGGTTGGGAATGACTGCGGCACAGTAACTTTGCAGGGTTTCATTTCCTTTCCAGGCATGTGTTCCTTAATGAATGTCGCTTGTTTTAACATTTCATGCCACTCGTTAAATTTATGCCCCACAAAAAGCTCTACATATGCTGAATTGTCTGCAGATTGGTTACTATCATATTTGTTTAAACTTCTTTATAAACATGGTTAAAAATTGACTTTGATATTGATTTGATGATACCAGTAAAATAAAAAAATATAATTGAGTTTTTGGTTTACGTGTTTAAATGTTATATCAAATGTAACCTACAAAACATTTTTCAACGTGGTGGCGATCAAATGTAACCTACAAAACATTTTTCAACGTGGTGGCGTGTTTTCTAACTGGAAGTATGTTAGAAGTACACAGATTTGTTTAATTGTGTACTTGAATAGCCTACTTAACTTACAGTTTGGACAACCCTTTATCACATATTTGTTTCCTCCCTTATATATGAGGTCACAATTGGTTCACACTTGACTAGTTATATAAATACAATGATTTTGGTGACAATGGAAAAAAAAGGGGGTGACAGTTAAAACTGTACAGAGTATCGTCAAATCTGTGAAATAAGTAAATTAATATTTTAGTGTTCAATACAATTTGAAGGAAATGGAAGAATTTTTTTAGTAGTATAAATTATTTCATACAAGGAATGTTGATTTTGTTTTATATCAATTTTGAGCATAAAATGACTGAAAATATTGAATACATTGATAAGTTCTTCAAATAAGCTGCAGTTTAACTGAACTGGTTTGTTTGCTATCTTACCTTCACAAACATGACTATGAGTGATTGACTATGTTGCACGATTTTCAAAACTTGTCTCCTGATATGAGAGATTATACAAAAAAAAGTTTACTAATGTATTTTATGGTGCTTGTGTATGATACCAATTGATGAATGTTGAAGCTCTGCTCTGTGATTTTGTGGGTAGTAATTTGGTGGCTTAATACAACCACCTTTTTTTCCACATACTAATATTTTGACATTTGGTTCATTTAATCATTCACCTAGCACAGGGGTCGGCAACCTGCGGCTCGCGAGCCACATGCGGCTCTTTGGATGTGAAGCTGCGGCTCTTTAGTTCCGTTCCAGAAATACTGCATAACCAGGTCATTTATACAGAAAATACTTTTTTTATTACAAACCAGTAGTAAGTCTGGTTTTTTTTCCACGCTTGTTATATTTTACTAAACAAAATGTCATCAAGCAGTTAAATTATCCATTTAAAGCTATCCATCCGCCCGAGTACTTACGGGCCCACCCAACAGATAGGCTTATATATGAATAAATTTTTCTTATGAATAAATAGATTAGTTTTTTATCAAAAAACTTTATTTATGCAAGTAGGTACTATTTATTGTAGGCAATAAAAAAATTTGTGGCTCTTTAAAAAACATTGAAATTTTGTAAATTTTAATTTTTGGCTCTTCCGACTCAAAAGGTTGCCGACCCCTGACCTAGCAGACAAATTTATTTTGTGACCATTTATAAAAATGTATGCATTCAACATCAGCTACTAACATACTATTGGTTATGTCAGCAAATACATTTACAGTACTGTTTAATTTATTTTGGCATGAAAAGTAAGAAATATCTTTAATTTTATTTTTATAAGATATATAAGGTTATTGAAAAAAAAAAAAAAAACTAAATGTTTTCATCAGTCACACAATACCCGACTCTCTCAAGTTTAAACATCTGAAACTTTGCGTTTCCTAGAACTGCTTTCTTGTGCCTGAATAATGTATGCTGGCTCGGACGAAATGGGCCAGCAAGTTCTGGCAACAAGCAGTATGTCTCAGTCACTCGTGGAAAAAGCTATATCCATGCCAAACTTTGTATTTCCAGGGAAAAATTTTAAATTTCT